>NW_007215345.1:0-793 GCF_000164805.1 Carlito syrichta
AACCATACTGTGACATTGTCTTAGGGATAGCATGCCTCTGCCTTCCACAAGAGTTCCCACCAGGCCCCTCTGTGGCTCCTCGGGGCCTGGAAAGGGAGTGATAGCAGTAGACCCACCCTGACTCCCAGATGGAGGTCACCATGCCCTCTGCTGGCCATGGCCATGGAGTCTGGAAATGTGACAAGCTCTCCTCGAAACTTAGGCCAACCTCCTCTCTGGAGTCAGGAAGGAGGTGTATGAAGAGAGCAGAGGCAGCCCACCAGGGCCCAGCCAGTCTTGACAGGTGTCCTCACATTTTGGGGACAAAGGGAGGCACACAGGCAGCCAGCAACCTGCAAGTGCCCAGCACCAGTGGTGACACTGACCAACCATCTAGTTTGCTCCACAGCAAGGCCTATGTGCTCCAGTCGGCACCTCGACATGCACGCCTGGTCTTCTGCCTTTCAGTCACCTCTATGCCCATTCACAGCCTTGAAGAGAAGCCACGCTGACCCTGCAGGCCCATAACTGACCATTTTCCAAACAGCTTCCCAGCTGGTGCCTCCCTCATTCACCTGACTGGGCACAAAATTCAACTTGGCAGTTTCTTTTATGGATAGGAGTCTCACTCTGTCACCCAGGTTGGAGTGCAGTGGCATGCTCACTGCCACCACAGCCTCAACCTACTGTGCTCAAGTGATCCTTCCACTCAGCCTTCCAAGTAGCTGGAATCACAGTGTGCACCACCACACCCAGCTAATTTTTTGATTTATTGTAGAGATGAGATCTTACGAGTTGCCCAGACTGGTCTCAA
>NW_007215346.1:0-838 GCF_000164805.1 Carlito syrichta
AGTGCCCAGCACCAGTGGTGACACTGACCAACCATCTAGTTTGCTCCACAGCAAGGCCTATGTGCTCCAGTCGGCACCTCGACATGCACGCCTGGTCTTCTGCCTTTCAGTCACCTCTATGCCCATTCACAGCCTTGAAGAGAAGCCACGCTGACCCTGCAGGCCCATAACTGACCATTTTCCAAACAGCTTCCCAGCTGGTGCCTCCCTCATTCACCTGACTGGGCACAAAATTCAACTTGGCAGTTTCTTTTTTGGATAGGAGTCTCACTCTGTCACCCAGGTTGGAGTGGAGTGGCATGCTCACTGCCACCACAGCCTCAACCTACTGTGCTCAGGTGATCCTTCCACTCAGCCTTCCAAGTAGCTGGAATCACAGTGTGCACCACCACACCCAGCTAATTTTTTGATTTATTGTAGAGATGAGATCTTACCGAGTTGCCCAGACTGGTCTCAAACCACTGGACTCAGGCAATCCTCTCACCTCTGCCTCCCAAAGTTCTGGGATTACAGGCATGAGCCACCACGCCCAGCTGGCAGTTTCTGAAAAATAAACCAGCCTTTAAGGCCAAGGGCTGAACCCCAGGGATGATGTTCTATAGGAGAAGCCACCCTGCCACAGCAGGCCCCAAGGGGGGGGCCCAAATTACGGGGCAGGAGGTATCCTCGTGAAACCAGGGCTGCAGCCCCAGCCTGCCTCCAGTCTGGCAGCCAAGATGAGGCAGCAGTGACACTCTTTACAACCCCAGGCCAGCAGCCCCAGGGGGATATAAAGACCCCAGAGGCCAAGGCCACATTTGTCAGACAGAGCCCTGTGGGTTTCAGGGTGAGTTGGATA
>NW_007215347.1:0-681 GCF_000164805.1 Carlito syrichta
CTGGGGACACAGGAGAAGCCAGCCGGGACATTGAGATACCATCAAGGGCCGGGCTCCTGGCTCAGCCTGTAATCCTGCGCTTTGGAAGGCCGAGGTGAGTGGATTGCCAGAGCCCGCGTGGTGGTTCGAGACCCGCCTGGGCAACTTGGTGAGACCTCATCTCTACAATAAATCAAAAATTATCCAGGCGTGGTAGCGCGCGCCCGAGGTGGAAGGATCGCCGGAGCCCGGCACGTCGAGGCTGCGGTGGCCGGGAACGGCCACTGCACTCCAGTCTGGGCGACAGAATGAGACTCCAACTCAAAAAAAAAAGAAAAAAGAAATAAAAGAAATACCATCAAGCTGCATTAGGAAGAGTACACCAGTCGAGTCAGTTTGGCGTGCATGCAATTTACCCATGATGCATCTTCTCCCTAACTGGGTACATTTTAGCATCATCCTACAGAAGTAACCTAGTAGTTTACGTTGTACGTATGAGAGCAACTTCAGAAAGAAGGTTGGATTGCTCTCAATTTTAAAATTATTTAAAAAGAAAAATAAACTAAAAGAAAACTTATTTGTAGGCTGGGCACAGTGGCTCAAGCCTGTAATCCCAGCACTTTAGGAGGCCGAGGCAAGAGGATTGCCTGAGTCCAGGGTTCAAGGCCAGCCTGGGCAAATTGGAGAGACTGCGTCTCTACA
>NW_007215348.1:0-777 GCF_000164805.1 Carlito syrichta
CATTCACCTCCCCAAGGTAGGGGAGGGGGCCAAAGTTTAGGAAAATGTGGCAGTGGCCATAGCTCTAAAAAGCACATGACCACACCAGAGTTTAGCAAAGCAATGGCAAAGGGCTGCTTCAGGCGGAATCCTTTTAAACGTTCCCTTTAATGGGGGCAGGTCGTTAAGGTATTGTGGTGATCTGCTCCATGTCATCACAGGAGGGCAAGTAAGCACAGGAACCGATGTCAGGTAATGGACAGCAGTCAGATGGGATGGTTGCCATGTTGTTGGGGTCTGTGTCATGAAGGTAATGAGGGGCTGATTAGGTTAACTTGTTTACAAAACAAGCTGGGGAGAGGTTGTAAAACAATTATCAATAGCTACCTCGGAGAAGCCAGTTCTGTCCTTGGCTAGTAATTAGAAGACAAGTTAAAGTGAACTGCTAGAAAATCATGACAAAGCTAAGCAATGTTAAAATGGCTGCTCTTTGGCTTTACTGATTTCATGTATGTCCTCTCACATAGTTTCCTATTGTCATGACCGGAGTGTGAGAAATGAATTGCCAACAGACACAGAGAGTCAGATTCTGGTCCTTTACTAGCCAGCGACCAAGAGAGGGCTAATGCCACCAAAAATCTCTCAGCCCCAAGTGAAGCAAGCAGGGGGTTTATATATGTAACACAGCTCTGAAAAACACAGTTTCTGTAACTATAGTAACTAAAGGTTGCATATCGAAAAGGAACAGAAAATAGGGAAGGGGTCCTGTTGCTAATCTTGCTGTTTTATGTTTACTTA
>NW_007215349.1:0-714 GCF_000164805.1 Carlito syrichta
AAACGTTCCCTTTAATGGGGGCAGGTCGTTAAGGTATTGTGGTGATCTGCTACATGTCATCACAGGAGGGCAAACAAAGCACAGGAACCGATGTCAGGTAATGGACAGCAGTCAGATGGGATGGTTGCCATGTTGTTGGGGTCTGTGTCATGAAGGTAATGAGGGGCTGATTAGGTTAACTTGTTTACAAAACAAGCTGGGGAGAGGTTGTAAAACAATTATCAATAGCTACCTCGGAGAAGCCAGTTCTGTCCTTGGCTAGTAATTAGAAGACAAGTTAAAGTGAACTGCTAGAAAATCATGACAAAGCTAAGCAATGTTAAAATGGCTGCTCTTTGGCTTTACTGATTTCATGTATGTCCTCTCACATAGTTTCCTATTGTCATGACCGGAGTGTGAGAAATGAATTGCCAACAGACACAGAGAGTCAGATTCTGGTCCTTTACTAGCCAGCGACCAAGAGAGGGCTAATGCCACCAAAAATCTCTCAGCCCCAAGTGAAGCAAGCAGGGGGTTTATATATGTAACACAGCTCTGAAAAACACAGTTTCTGTAACTATAGTAACTAAAGGTTGCATATCGAAAAGGAACAGAAAATAGGGAAGGGGTCCTGTTGCTAATCTTGCTGTTTTATGTTTACTTACTTGGCCATTGGCCAGGGACATTTTTGCAAAACAGATATTTTTGAAACAGGATGCAGGTGGGGTCAGGGAT
>NW_007215350.1:0-1594 GCF_000164805.1 Carlito syrichta
TTGTCATGACCGGAGTGTGAGAAATGAATTGCCAACAGACACAGAGAGTCAGATTCTGGTCCTTTACTAGCCAGCGACCAAGAGAGGGCTAATGCCACCAAAAATCTCTCAGCCCCAAGTGAAGCAAGCAGGGGGTTTATATATGTAACACAGCTCTGAAAAACACAGTTTCTGTAACTATAGTAACTAAAGGTTGCATATCGAAAAGGAACAGAAAATAGGGAAGGGGTCCTGTTGCTAATCTTGCTGTTTTATGTTTACTTACTTGGCCATTGGCCAGGGACATTTTTGCAAAACAGATATTTTTTGAAACAGGATGCAGGTGGGGTCAGGGATTTCAAAGAAGAAGCTATCAGTTACAGTTCAAAGGCCAAGAACAGTTGTGGTTATGTGGTGGGGGAGGGTGTTCTTTCAAGCAGGCAACTGCAAGTAACTTAAAATGGCTAGCAAGCTTGTATAGATTTCTATAGGCTATATAGACATGGATTTTTCAGACTTTTCACTATAACATTCAAGAGACAGAAGTACAAGTACTTCTTGGGGAAGTTATGAATATATTTAAGATACATTTGAATGATAAGCCTTGTTATCATCAGAGAATAAATGTTATTTTCAATCTGGTATGACTTTCTTGAACTGTATTTGTGAAAATAACTGTATTCTTTAGTTGACAGAAGTTTACCTGTACTGTGTTGTTTGCAAATGCTGTTGTCCAACTAATAGGTGCTGTCAGTTCACATGTTTTGTCAATAAAATGATAGCCAAAAGTAAAAGTAAAACTCCTCCTAACTTAATCTCAACTACAAATTCAAAACCACCATCAAAAGTGTGTTTTGAATATTGCAGATGTGTTTTGTTATGGAGCTTTTAAGAATGTTACACAAAACTTTTTTCGTGGTGGACTGAATTAAAAACTCAATTGAAATATAAGTAAATATGATTGTCCATTTTTACAAAGGCTGAAATCGAATTTTATCCTGAGTCTCTCAACATTAAAGTTATGGTACAAAGAGACTGGGTCCCATCTGCTCCAAGTAGGTGGCCCTCAAGAGTCATTAAAATTATCTTTTTAAAATTACATCTCAGCAAGAGCAATCCATTTTGTGCAGCCAGAAATTATTGTCCAAATGCCCATCTGCATGTCCTTTTAAGAAATGTAGTTCAACAGAGGAAGTGCTGCTCCTTGGGGAAATCATTCTCATCTTTGGCGTACATATGCTGTGCTACAGTTAATCAGGCAAACTCTATTGATGTTCCTGGCACTGGGGCGTGATTGAATATTTAACAAACAAAAGTTTCTGAGCCCAGAAGACAAATGGTTCAAGAGATTTGGGACTTTTAAAAAAATATATTAAGTTAAATCAAAAGCATTTTATATTTGTTCTTCTGAGAAACAGATGAACAGATGATTGGAATGTGAAAATGGCATGACAATTTCTTTGCTACTCTGACAAATTATATTCAATTGCTATACAGGTTTTCAGTAGCTAAATGATAAACCAGAAGGAAAAAAACTGGTTTTTTCAATCAGATCACAGTAAGCTAACATTTCGTGCATATAACAAATTTATATGTTATATGGAAGAAAATTCAT
>NW_007215351.1:0-784 GCF_000164805.1 Carlito syrichta
GATAAAGAATGTTTGATGAATTCACTTCAAAATCCAGACTTGAAGGCCATGGTCAGTAAAATGAAGGTAGTATTCAACCAATCTTCATGATTGAGTAGAAATGTATTACACCAAAACTCAACGATTTTATATTCTTGAAAGAAAATAAATGAAAGTAAGAATAAGGAAGTGACATGTAGTTTACCTTTGTGAGACAAGCTGTTTTAAAAAAAAATCAAATCTCATTGACTAGGTCATCAAATCTGAAGAGCAATTAGCACTTATTTTACCCCCTCATATCTTTGTCTTCTCCCATGCCAATGAGCTATCTTGATTGTCAGCCAAAGCATAGGTACAGACTATGTAACAGCTTATTCAGGGCAGGAGGTTTCTTTGACACAAATTGAAGTGAAAGAAAACAATTCTATCTTAAGAGATATGAACTGTCATCAACTGGTACAAACAAAACAGCCTGGAGAAAGGACAGAATTATACTCATGAAAGAGGTATATGTACTGACAACAGTAGACCATCAATTAACCTACCTAATACGTTCTAGAAGAAAGGTCAGAGCAGGTGCATCAGGAATAATGTAGGTGCATAGTTACAAAGTCTCACTAGAGCAATCCAGGTAGAACCTCTACTGATAAATATTCATCAATTCATGATACTATACATACCTAAAAAAACCCAGTAATATTTCTTTAAAACACTGTATAATTCAGAGCAATCCAAATCATTGAGGGTTTACTATTTCTACTGCTTACCAGTTAGTGTGTGGGAAACTGTCACCCATAATAGGAAA
>NW_007215352.1:0-1062 GCF_000164805.1 Carlito syrichta
GGAATAATGTAGGTGCATAGTTACAAAGTCTCACTAAAGCAATCCAGGTAGAACCTCTACTGATAAATATTCATCAATTCATGATACTATACATACCTAAAAAAACCCAGTAATATTTCTTTAAAAACACTGTATAATTCAGAGCAATCCAAATCATTGAGGTTTTACTATTTCTACTGCTTACCAATTAGTGTGTGGGAAACTGTCACCCATAATAGGAAAACAAAAGGATAAGATGCTTTTATCTCAGCAAAGATGAGACACATGAGGAATACTGAATTTATACAATGGTGACTAAGAACTAGCATGAATTGATATTAATCTGGAATAACAAAAATATGACAAGTTCTTATTAGGTGCCATACTAATTACAGGCACACCTCGTTTTATTGTGCTCTGCTTTATTACATTTTCCATATACTGCATATTTTACAAATTGAAATTTTGTGGCAGCCCTGCATTGAGCAAGTCTGTTGGGGCCATTCTTCCAAAAGCATATGCTCTGTGGAACACAAGTCTCTGTATCACATATTGGTAATTCTCAAAATATTTCAAACTTTTTCATCATTCTATCTATTATGGTGATCAGTGATCTTTGATGTTGCTATTATAAATCGTTTTTGAGGTGCTACAAACTGCACCCCTATGAAAGTGAACTTAATGCATACATGTGTGTGTTCTGACTACTCCACTGATGAATGCTTCTGATTCTCTCCCTTTCCTCCAGCTTCCCTATTCCCTGAGACACAATCATATTGAAATTAGGCCAGTTAGATAACCCTTCATGGCTTCTAAGTGTTCAAGTGGGAGAAGAGTCACATGTCCCTTGCTTTAAATCAAAAGCTAGAAACAACTAAGCTTTTGAAAGAATGGAATGTTGAAAGCCAAGACAGGCTAAAATAGCCTCTTGTGTCAAGCAACCTGTGAGTACAAAGGAAAAGTGCTTGAAGGAGAAAGTAAAAGTGCAACCTCAATGAACACACAAATGATAAGAAAACAAAATAGCTTGATTGCTGATATGGAGAAAGTTTTAGTGGTCTGGATAGATCAAACAAGGCACAA
>NW_007215353.1:0-964 GCF_000164805.1 Carlito syrichta
CGTAGTTCACCTCCTTTTCTATGTCTGAGAAAACAGATATCCATAGAAAGTGAGGTGACATGCTCAAGGCCACAGATTTAAATTTCAGGCCACCAATTGAGCAAACAATTGCTGAGCACCTGGGAGGCCCCCAGACATCATGCTAGGCTAGCCCTAGGGCGGAGGGTAGAATTTCTGTTCTTCTAACTCAGTTTGATGGAGGAGGCAGAAACAATCCTTTTGTCTAGAAGTAATGGAACTGGAGACTGAAAAGAAGCTAGTGAACGTAGCAGTAAGGCGGTCAGGGGTTATTTTACAGTAGTTTTGGTCAAATGGTGGAGCAGAAGCCAAGAGGAGGTAAGCAAACATCGATTGAATAGAAGTTACTCTTTCTAGAGATTTGGCAGGGAGAGGAAGGAAATCTCCTACACTCTTTATATATATATATATATATATATATATATATGTTTAATTTAATCTAACTTTTTTTTTTGAGTTGGAGTCTCACTCTGTCATCTACACTGGAGTACAGTGGCACACTCCTGGCCACCGCAGCCTCGCCTGCTGGGGTCCAGCGATCCTTCCACCTCAGCCTTCCAGTTAGCCAGAACTACAGGTTCATGCCACCACACACGGCTAAACACACGGCTTATTTTTGATTTATTGTAGAGACGAGGTCTCACCAAGTTTGCCCAGGTGAATCTCGAACTCGTGGGCTCAGGCAGTCTACTCACCTTGGCCTCCCAAAGTGCTGGGATTACAGGCTCCTACACTCTTTTAAGAATTTGTATCTCAATCTAGTTAGCATGTTTGTTTTGTCTAGAAGTAATGGTCTACAGGTTGTTCTACAAATTATGGATACTTTTTTTTTTTTTTCCAGTTGGAGTCTCACTCTTTTGCCCGGACTGAAGTGCAGTGGCCGTTTCCAGCCACCGCAGCCTCGACCTGCTGGGCTCCCGCAATCCTTCCGCCTCAGCCTTCCGAG
>NW_007215354.1:0-781 GCF_000164805.1 Carlito syrichta
CCAGTTAGCCAGAACTACAGGTTCATGCCACCACACACGGCTAAACACACGGCTTATTTTTGATTTATTGTAGAGACGAGGTCTCACCAAGTTTGCCCAGGTGAATCTCGAACTCGTGGGCTCAGGCAGTCTACTCACCTTGGCCTCCCAAAGTGCTGGGATTACAGGCTCCTACACTCTTTTAAGAATTTGTATCTCAATCTAGTTAGCATGTTTGTTTTGTCTAGAAGTAATGGTCTACAGGTTGTTCTACAAATTATGGATACTTTTTTTTTTTTTTCCAGTTGGAGTCTCACTCTTTTGCCCGGACTGAAGTGCAGTGGCCGTTTCCAGCCACCGCAGCCTCGACCTGCTGGGCTCCCGCAATCCTTCCGCCTCAGCCTTCCGAGTAGCCGGAATTACAGGCGCATGCTACCATGCCCGGCTAATTTTTTGATTTATTGTAGAGATGAGGTCTCGCCTGCCCAGGCGGATCTCGAACCCGCGGGCTCGGGCAATCCACTCACCTCAGCCTCCCAAAGGCGTGGGATTACAGGCTGAGCCACCGAGCCCGGCTTATGGATACTTTAGTAACTGATATTTGTAATGAAAGTCATGATGATAGAACAGTAAAGCATTAAACTGAGAAAGTTACATTCTACCCTCACACAATTTTGAGAATGATTTCCTAAAGACAAGTTTCTATGCTTCTTCAACCTGCTCGTCTTCCAAGTAAAAGTTTGCGTCATACATTCCGTATTTTTTGTTTTTGTTTTTGTTTTTTTGAGTTGGAATCTCACTG
>NW_007215355.1:0-548 GCF_000164805.1 Carlito syrichta
TTGACATTGATACATGGAACCATAGTCATATCACACATTTTACTCTCTCTAGTTAAATTAACACATTTTTCTATTTCTTACCAGTACTGAAGTGTATATTTTACTGAAACACTAGTGAAGAATAGGCATTGCAACTGACACATCCAACATTAATCTTCAGTAATTTCGGGGAGTTGAGGTCTGCATAGTGCATCCTTCCTGCCCCATTATCTCTGAACAAAGATTTTTTTGTGAAAAGGATAGCGTGGCTGGGCGCGGTGGCTCAAGCCTGTGTCCCAGCTCTTTGGGAGGCCGAGGTGAGACAATTGCCTGAGTCCAGGGGTTCGAGACCAGTCTGGGCAACTTGGCAAGAACTCATCTCTACAATAAGTCAAAAAATTAGCTGGATGTGGTAGTACATGCCTGTAGTTCCAGTTATTTGGAAGGCTGAGGTGGAAGGATCGCCTGAGCCCAGCATGTCGCAGCTGCGATGGCCATGAGCATGCCACTGCACTCCAGCCTGGGCAGTAGAGTGAGACTCCTAACTAAAAAAAAAAAAAAAAAAAAAA
>NW_007215356.1:0-527 GCF_000164805.1 Carlito syrichta
CGCTGCATCGGTTGTCGACAGAGGTCCAGGCTCGAGCTTGCAAATAAAGACCCTCTTGAGCTTTCATCAGAATTGGCTCTTGGTGGTCTCTCGGATTGAACATTCGGCCACTACAACACAACCCTCTCCTACACAGCAATCTTCTGAATATGAGACCCACAGGCCGAGGCAAGATGAAGAAGGACAAACCCATGTGGAGCCTGGACAGCAGCTGTGCTAGGAGAACTCTACTCTGGGATAACGTGGGTGAGGCACCTGCTGCCAGCACTGGGAGAGGATGCAATCTCGCATCTCCCCACCAGAGGGGATCAGCCTGACCACATGAGAGTGAGAGGGGAGAACTGACTCACTATCCACTCTCACTGCCCCTTACTCTCTCCATGGGCCACTCACTGGGGAGATTGTTAACAAGTCTGCAGCCCACAAGAGAAGGCAGGCAGGCTTTCCTGTGGGGAGTTGAGAGGAATGATTACAGAACCTGCCACAAGAGGGCGCTTAGTGCCGAGGAACTTTTAAATGTTTTTTTT
>NW_007215358.1:0-741 GCF_000164805.1 Carlito syrichta
GCTTCCCATGGATTATGCCAGGAAGGTTTTTTTTTTTTTTTTTCTGCAAAGGGACTTGAGATGGTGGGAAAACTGGTTGTATCCCTCAATCTTACTATCTCCAGGGCAGAAACTGGATCTGGGCAACTTCTGCATGGTGCTTGGCACCTTGGAGAAGGGATGTTGCAGCCAGAAAGTTCATTTCTCTTACCCTCTGCTTGAGGTTTTTCATTCCTCTATGCCACCTGAGATAATCACAGCCTGAGTTTTGAGTTCTGAGATGTTCCTGGTGATAATCCTGACATTGGTTAATTTGCTTGTTTGTTTGTTTTGTGAGGTTGAGTGAAGTCAGATTGCTCTTACTCCACCGTCTTGTTGACTTCACACTCTTAATACTTTTAAAGGTTTATAGGATAGCTGCTTTGTAGTTCCTTAATTTGTGTTTGTGTGATGTTTCTTTATGATTAGTTTTATAGCATGCATCTTTGAGAAGAATGTCACAGAAGTGATGCTATGCTCTTATTGCATCCTATCAAGTGGTTTTTGATTAAAGTGATATCTGTCATTCTTCTCCTCTGTAAGTGTTTGATGTAGTTTGGATATTTTTTCTTCTCCAAATTTCCTGTTAAAATTGTATCCCTAATATTGGAAGTAAAGCCTAATGGGAGCTGTTGGGGTCATGGTGGCAAATCCCTCATGAATGACTTGGTGGCACTCTTGTGGGAATGAGTGGATTTTCACTCTTAGTTTCCATAAGGTACC
>NW_007215359.1:0-1689 GCF_000164805.1 Carlito syrichta
CAACTTAAAGTCATCAGCTCCATTAGCCTTTACCAAAAGAGTTAACCTGCTCTTTGAACCCTTGAAGCCTGAAGCCAGGCATTGACTTCTTTTTAGCTATGAAAGTCCTAGATGGCATCTACATCCAATAGAAGGCTATTTTGTCTTTGTTGAAAATCTGCTAAACCACCAGGCCATGACAGAAATTCCAGGATGCCTTTCTGTATGAATCTAATTTTAGTATTTTGAAATAAACCTCAGAACATTTTTATTGTATTAAGTCAATGTGCATATTAGCCCTTTAACTTCAAAACTATGATACTTGCAGTCAAATTATGTAAAAAATAAGCATAAACAGCAATTTTTTAAATTTGGAGAAATGAATGTGTCCTCATGGATTAGAAAATGCAAACCACATTTGGGAGCTTACATTATATACAGTGATTTATACTGCATTGCCTATTTATTCTTAATTTTAAAATAATTAAATATAAAACATCTTAATGCATTGAAAAACCAGATGAAATTTTAGATACATAAAGAGTATTGAGTTATTATAGTTATATTTTAAATGTATTGAATATTTATTTTCATGTAAAATTACTAGTCATATTTTCCATCAGTTTTTAAAAATTGTTTTTGTTGTAGTTAACTTGGTTTAGTCTCTGATATTTTGGGTTTTTTTCCTAGTTTTTTTTTCTTTTTATGAGTTTGGGTCTCATTCTGTCATCTAGGCTGGAGTACAGTGACGCAATTATGGCTCATCACAGCCTTGACCTCCTGGGCTCAGGAGATCCTCCCACCTCAGCCTTCCAAGTAGCTGACATTACAGGTGCATGCTACCATGCGTGGCTTGTTTATTTAAAAAAAAATTTGTTGAGATGAGGTTTTGCTATGTTGGCCAAGTTGGTCTTGAGCTTCTGGGCTCAAGCAATCCTCCCACCTTGGCCTCGAGATTACAGGCATGAGCCACTGCACCTGGCCATAGTCTCTTGTTTAATAAAGCAAACACTTTTTTTTGGTATCTAATCAAAATAATGTGTAACATTCAACATGTGTAATATTCTCCAGAAAAAAAAAGAGATTCAGATAGACTAATTTTTGGGACTTTACTTTTTTAGTGTATAAATGACTGTACAGGGATGTCTGTATTGAAAGGTTTAAATTTCATACAGGTTTCTTATTTTTTAGTAATTATTGAGTCTTAACATTAAGATAGAAACACCTATAAAATATCATTTTCAAGGTTATATTAAAATTTAGCAAATCTTTTTTCAGAGGTATTTGATTAATTCTATTAATCAAAGTTTTGCAAGACTGTGTGATAAGCACTATGGGAGACAACATAACGTAGGGTTCCTTAGTTTAAGAATATTGATAACTTGCCTGCTATTAGTAGTAGATATAATTCTTTCAAAATGTATGCTAATGCCTTATTAATTACAGTGTGACTTGGTCAAACAACTAAGATACATACACACATACACACGTATTATATATATCTTCTTAAGCCAGCAACCCACAGTATTAACTAAATATAATATAACTCTAAATAACCAGTTTAAGGAAATGACAGAGTGGTTTGAAGCCAGTTCGTGTCTGTAATAAAACACTTGTATTGCCAGTCTTTCCAGGGGAAGCAATTGGCTGTATATTTTTAAGTGGAAAGACACAATTTAAAATTAAATGCCAGCCGGGCATAGTGGCTGG
>NW_007215360.1:0-1019 GCF_000164805.1 Carlito syrichta
TCAATAAATTTAAAAGCATCAAAATTATACCAAGCATCTTCTCAGATCACAATGGAATAAAAGTAGAAATCAACACTAAGAGGAGTTCCCCAAATTACACTACTGCATAGAAAATGAACAACTCATTCTCGAATGATCCTTGGGTAAACAATGAAATTAAGACAGAAAAAAAGTTGTTGAAACAAATGAAAACAGTGACACAACATACCAAAACCTCTGAGACACAGACAAATGAGTTCTGAGAGGAAAGTTTATAGCATTAAATGCCTACATAAAGAATAGAAAGAGATCAGAAATCAACAGCTTAGTCTTTTACCTCAAGGAAAATCAAGAAAAGCAAGAAAAATCTAAACCTAAAGCTAGCATAAGAAAAGAAATAAAAAAGATCAGAGCAAAACTTAATGACATTGAGACAAAAAAAAAATACAAATAATTAATCAAAAAGTTAGGCTGGGCATGGTAGCTCAAGCCTGTAATCCCAGTACTTTGGGAGACAGAGCTGAGAAGACTGCCTGGGGCCACAGGTTCAAGACTAACCTGGACTACTTGGTGAGACCTCGTCTCCACAATAAATGAAAAAATTAGCCAGGCATGGTAGCATGCGCCTATAGTTCTGGCAACTCGGAAGAATGAGGTGGAAGGATTGCCTGAGCCCAGCAGGTTGATCCTGGGGTGTTCGTGTGTATGCCACTGTACTCCAGCTTGGACAATGGAGTGAGACTCTGACTCAAAAAAAAAAAGAAGGAAAAGAAAGAAATAGAAAAATTTGGTTGTTTGAAAAGATAAAGAAAATCAACAGACTGTTAGCTAGACTAACCAAGAAAAAAGACATAAAACTCAAATAAATTAATCAGAAATTACAGGCGTGACAAAACAACTGATACCACAGAAATAAAAAAGATAATCAGGGACTACTATGACCATCTCTATGGCAACAAACTGGAAAACCTAGAGGAAATGGATAAATTTCTGGAAACACACAACCTTCCAAGACTGAACCAGGAAGAAATAAATACCCT
>NW_007215361.1:0-781 GCF_000164805.1 Carlito syrichta
AACAGTGACACAACATACCAAAACCTCTGAGACACAGACAAATGAGTTCTGAGAGGAAAGTTTATAGCATTAAATGCCTACATAAAGAATAGAAAGAGATCAGAAATCAACAGCTTAGTCTTTTACCTCAAGGAAAATCAAGAAAAGCAAGAAAAATCTAAACCTAAAGCTAGCATAAGAAAAGAAATAAAAAAGATCAGAGCAAAACTTAATGACATTGAGACAAAAAAAAAATACAAATAATTAATCAAAAAGTTAGGCTGGGCATGGTAGCTCAAGCCTGTAATCCCAGTACTTTGGGAGACAGAGCTGAGAAGACTGCCTGGGGCCACAGGTTCAAGACTAACCTGGACTACTTGGTGAGACCTCGTCTCCACAATAAATGAAAAAATTAGCCAGGCATGGTAGCATGCGCCTATAGTTCTGGCAACTCGGAAGAATGAGGTGGAAGGATTGCCTGAGCCCAGCAGGTTGATCCTGGGGTGTTCGTGTGTATGCCACTGTACTCCAGCTTGGACAATGGAGTGAGACTCTGACTCAAAAAAAAAAAGAAGGAAAAGAAAGAAATAGAAAATTTGGTTGTTTGAAAAGATAAAGAAAATCAACAGACTGTTAGCTAGACTAACCAAGAAAAAAGACATAAAACTCAAATAAATTAATCAGAAATTACAGGCGTGACAAAACAACTGATACCACAGAAATAAAAAAGATATTCGGGACTACTATGACCATCTCTATGGCACAAACTGGAAACCTAGAGGAAATGGATAAATTTCTGGAA
>NW_007215362.1:0-911 GCF_000164805.1 Carlito syrichta
AAAAAAAAAATACAAATAATTAATCAAAAAGTTAGGCTGGGCATGGTAGCTCAAGCCTGTAATCCCAGTACTTTGGGAGACAGAGCTGAGAAGACTGCCTGGGGCCACAGGTTCAAGACTAACCTGGACTACTTGGTGAGACCTCGTCTCCACAATAAATGAAAAAATTAGCCAGGCATGGTAGCATGCGCCTATAGTTCTGGCAACTCGGAAGAATGAGGTGGAAGGATTGCCTGAGCCCAGCAGGTTGATCCTGGGGTGTTCGTGTGTATGCCACTGTACTCCAGCTTGGACAATGGAGTGAGACTCTGACTCAAAAAAAAAAAGAAGGAAAAGAAAGAAATAGAAAAATTTGGTTGTTTGAAAAGATAAAGAAAATCAACAGACTGTTAGCTAGACTAACCAAGAAAAAAGACATAAAACTCAAATAAATTAATCAGAAATTACAGGCGTGACAAAACAACTGATACCACAGAAATAAAAAAGATAATCAGGGACTACTATGACCATCTCTATGGCAACAAACTGGAAAACCTAGAGGAAATGGATAAATTTCTGGAAACACACAACCTTCCAAGACTGAACCAGGAAGAAATAAATACCCTGAATAGACCAATGAAATTGAATCAATAATTAAAAAAATCTCCCAACAACAACAACAGAGCCCAGGGTCAGACAGATTCACAGCCAAATTTTATGACACATGCAAAGAAGAACTGGTACCAATCCTACTAAATCTATTAATCCTACTAAAACTATTCCAGAATATTGAGGAGGTGGGACTCCTTCCTACCTCATTCTATGAAACCAGTATCACATTGATACCTAAACCAGTCAAGGAAACAACAACAACAACAACAACAAAAACTACAGGCCTATTTTCCTTTTGAATATACATGCAAAAGTCCTTA
>NW_007215363.1:0-453 GCF_000164805.1 Carlito syrichta
CTTCCTCTTGACCCCCCCCCTTCTTCCTTTTCTCTTACCTCCTTTTGTTCCAGGAAGCAAACCTAAACCCACTGCATGGACAGAGTGTAATGCAGTGAGAAGTGGGTTCCAGCATGCCCACACACCTGTTGGAGGATACTGGGATCTGCAGAGAGATTCTGAATCACAGCTTACCCCTCAGTTAAATCTCAAAACAGCAAAAAGTACAGTCCCAAACCCACACTCCAGCCTCAAAAGTGAACAAAACCAAAGGACCCTCATAAGGAAGAACAGGAGATTGAAAAAAAGAAGTAAAAGAAACCTCACCTTCCCTGAAACGCAGAATTAAAGATGGGGAGGGAAGGGAGGAGAGGAAAATCTACACAAATGAAGAAAAACCAAAAGAAGAATATGGGTCTCTCACAGACCCCTGGGAGGTCAGAAACTGAGAAAACAGACTTTGGAATGCAAACA
>NW_007215364.1:0-1481 GCF_000164805.1 Carlito syrichta
TTTAAAAAATTAGACCAGATGCAGTGTCTCATGCCTGTAATCCCAGCACTCTGGGAGGCTACTGGAGAAGGATCGCTTGAGGCCAGAAGTATGAGAAAAAAATTTTAAAAATTAGAATCTAACAAGCTAGGTCTCTCATAGAAAAATAGCATTATTGGAAACAAAGCTAGGCATAGTCAAGAACATTTGACAGGTTGTGCTCATTTATTTCATTGTCCTTCAGGTGTACTATGCTATCATTTATTGTAAATTATGGTATTAGTGATGAATTCAATGTGGCCGCCCAAAAGAAAAGGACCCAGGTGAAAATAATATGAGGGTGGGTTTGTCAGTTTTCCTTTCTGCAATAAGAAAAATAAAAGTGACCTGGAGTATTCATCCGTTCATTCAGTTAACATCTGTTCAAAATCCTATCGTGGGTCAGATAGTGTTTTAGGAATTAAAGATTTAGCAACTAAAACAAAATATAAAATGTATACAAAATAAAAACAAATTAAAACGTGTGTGTGTGTGTCCTTGGTCTCACAGATCTCATAGAGCTCTTATAGAAGTAGGTGTTCATAGACAATAAGTGAAAACATAAATATATATTACGTCAGGCAGTGACAGATGCTACGAAGAAAAGGACAGCAGGCTTAGGAGCTGGTGAATGACAGAAGTGCTGCACACTACTTACATGAAGTGATCACAAAATGCAGCTTGATCAGATGGCATTTGAGGACAGCTCTAACAGAATTAAAAAGCAAGCCATATAGATTTCCGGAAAAAGAGAGTTCCAAATATATAATAGTAAGCGCAAAGGCTCTGAGATGGAGTGTTCTCCGAATAGACAAAATAACAACAACAACAAAAACAAAAACAGCAAGAAGTCTTCATCTTGTAGTAAGAAGTAAGGTAAGTTATGCCTAAATATTCTACTCTGCATCTCCATCTATTTAAAACTTACTGATCCCTTAAAGTATCTCTCAAGTAAAATCCCTTAAAAGAAGTAAAGCTTGGTATCGCTCCAAAAAGATTTGGCTTCTCCAATCCCTGAATCCCAAGAACAACTTGGCTCAGAGAACTCTATTTTACAAGTTAACATATTTGCAGATTATAAACACACATCTAGGGTCAAAACTTCGTTACAATTTTTTATAGCCCCTCCTAAACCTAGCTGCCTTATAGTGATCTTGGCCAAGCTGCTTAGGAAGTAAGTCCACAGCAGCATTTGCAATTGGTATGGGCTTTGCAGAAATTTTTTTAAAGAGTCAGTAGAGGCACTGATTCTTCATGCCTTAGTCTGGTTAGACTCAGAAAACACACAATATGGCACACCCTCAGTCCTCCAAAAGACATGCTGAGTTATTTATTTGTTGCAAGGGGAATGGGTGGACTCAGCAGTGGGATTTGGGCCAGCTTTTAATGCTATAATGGTGACAATGTTAATCTTGGCCTATATATGTGACTTGACCAAGATAACTCTGGTTTATACTTCATGT
>NW_007215365.1:0-580 GCF_000164805.1 Carlito syrichta
TAGATGTGTTGCATCAAACAAAGAGTACTTTGAAGGTGACTGAAGTGTAAACATGTAAATTTTTAAATAAATTTTTTTATCAATAAATTCCGGGTTTGGGGGGGTCCTCCTCAAACATCAAAGTTTTTCAGAGTTACAAAACATTCACCCGAATCCACCAGCCACTGCTCAAAGGATCAGCCTTCCATCATAACTAGAGAAAACACCTGAGTCCATGCTCTGTCCTAGTAGGTTAGTAGTTTCACTTCCAAATGCAAAGAAACACATTTTTGGATGGGGTGAAACATAGAAAGCCAGCACCTCCGAGGACGGTGCTAACTACAGGTCAAGTACCAGGGCAGAGGATCAGAGAAGGAATCTGGATGCTATACGTATTCTAAGTAAACCAGCAATGACTCCAGCAAGAGAAGGATTTAATTACAGATTATGACATCATGAGATAAAAGAGATATATCCACATTATTATGGATCAGTGGAAAAGCCTCTAAGCATCTTCTTATGGGTGCATTTGCTAAAGCACCATCATCCCTGCATTAGTTACAGGATTTATAGTAATCTCACATTAAATTCACTTCTTTTA
>NW_007215366.1:0-549 GCF_000164805.1 Carlito syrichta
TGCAAAAAAACCCCTTCTTCCTTATTTATATGGAGTAACAGCACTATTTCTTGGTAGCTTCAATGAGCATTTCTTTTCATTTATTTAAAATTGACAAATTATAATTATGTATGTTTATGAAGTACAATGTGATGCTTTGTTCAATGTATGCATTGCAGAAGGATATAATAAATCTAAATAATACATCCATTATCTTGCCAACCTATCATGTGTGTGGGTGTGATGAGAACATTGGAAAAACCTATTCTTCTAGCAATTTTGAAATATATGGTACATTATTTATTCACAATCACCTAGATATGGAAGCAACCTAAGTGTCCATAAATGGATAGATTGATAAAATGTGGTATATATACACAATGAAATACTATTCAGCCATTCAAAAAAATCCCAAATTCTGTCATTTGTGACAACATGGATGGAACTGTAGAACATTATGCTAGTGAAATAAGCCAGGTACAAAGAGCCAAATGCTGTATGATCTCACTTACATGTGGAATTTAGAAATGTTGGTTTCATAGAAACAGTAGAAAGGTTGCTACCAGAGAC
>NW_007215367.1:0-806 GCF_000164805.1 Carlito syrichta
TTAAATTGACAAATTATAATTATGTATGTTATGGAGTACAATGTGATGCTTTGTTCAATGTATGCATTGCAGAAGGATATAATAAATCTAAATAATATATCCATTATCTTGCCAACACACACATGTGTGTGTGTGTGATGAGAACATTGGAAAAACCTATTCTTCTAGCAATTTTGAAATATAGGGTACATTATTTATTCACAATCACCTAGATATGGAAGCAACCTAAGTGTCCATAAACGGATAGATTGATAAAATGTGGTATATATACACAATGAAATACTATTCAGCCATTCAAAAAAATCCCAAATTCTGTCATTTGTGACAACATGGATGGAACTGTAGAACATTATGCTAGTGAAATAAGCCAGGTACAAAGAGCCAAATGCTGTATGATCTCACTTACATGTGGAATTTAGAAATGTTGGTTTCATAGAAACAGTAGAAAGGTTGCTACCAGAGACTTAGGGGAGGAGAGAAGAATGGAGAAAAGAAAGACTGATCAAAGCATGCAAAGTTTCAATTAAATTGGAGGAATACATTTTTAGTGATCGATTGCACTACAATTAGCATTTTTAAAATGTTTATGCTATTTACTTGGACTAGAAGATAAAAAAGGCAGGAACTATAACCACACAAAGTTTATGAACAGTTGAGAAAAAAGTGGGACATTTGTAAGTTCCCATTCATTATTCATTTAAACATACCTTGATTCATCAACAAGAAATATTGGTTATCTATGTATGAGGCACAAAGTCCAGACACAGGGGATATAAGTAATAAATAAGATAGATACACCTTTGGGA
>NW_007215368.1:0-985 GCF_000164805.1 Carlito syrichta
ATTCATGTTTTGGCCTGAAAAGTAAACGAGCCTCCCATGTATGCCTTCTTTGTTCATCCATGCATGAATCAAATATTTATGGGGAGTCAAAATTAATTTAGGCACACAGAGAAACTTACCAAGTGATCACCAATAAGTGTTCAGAGAGATAAATGTGTAAGCAATTTGGAAGATAACTAAATGCAGGGGCTGCTGGCTGATTCACTGACTGGTTGGTCAGTTCCTACTAAATGGACATTTGCAATTAGCAGGCAAAGTGAAGGTTGGTCCAAGTGGACAGCTGGGGATCTTATACTGATCAACATTAGTAGTAACTGTGTCCTAGGAACAGTGCAACAGTGCACATAGCTTGTAGGATGCTCATGGTAGGGGCAGGGAGGGTGCATTTACTCATGACATTGTCAAGCTGAACATTGTCAGCGCAGAGTACTGGAATACAATTTTACCTATCCATGAGGAAGCAGAGACAATATATACACAGGGAGTTGCTTTCTGAAATTGTATATTTATAGAGCACTTTTTAAAGTTTTTATTAGAGTCGTTAAGAGACAAGAAATAAGTGAAAAGATAGGGGCCCCTCTTCCCATATCATATCAAAGGGCATTGTTTAATATAATTTACCACTTAATAGTTTGTCCACAGAGAATGGACTGCTTTGTATTTAGGGATTTTGCTACAAAAGCGATTTTTGGAAAAGCCAGCAAAATTAAAGGCAGAAAAGAGTCTTCCTTTGAGTCGGAGAAAAACATTTATATTTTGGAAGTACCTTTATCCTGAATTTTTTTTCTAACAACTTTGGTAGGTAAATTGATGTAATTTCCAGTTTTTCACCAGAAATAGTCTTTATTGGCAGGAGTGTGTGACTATTCAACATGTTCTGACAGCACAGGCTTACTGACATTAGGTAGTATGAATAAAACCAGGCTAAATCACAAGGTTTCTTAGATATGAAATCCAAAAGCTTCCACTTCCCTTCCTAAGAACC
>NW_007215369.1:0-1245 GCF_000164805.1 Carlito syrichta
GACATTGTCAAGCTGAACATTGTCAGCGCAGAGTACTGGAATACAATTTTACCTATCCATGAGGAAGCAGAGACAATATATACACAGGGAGTTGCTTTCTGAAATTGTATATTTATAGAGCACTTTTTAAAGTTTTTATTAGAGTCGTTAAGAGACAAGAAATAAGTGAAAAGATAGGGGCCCCTCTTCCCATATCATATCAAAGGGCATTGTTTAATATAATTTACCACTTAATAGTTTGTCCACAGAGAATGGACTGCTTTGTATTTAGGGATTTTGCTACAAAAGCGATTTTTGGAAAAGCCAGCAAAATTAAAGGCAGAAAAGAGTCTTCCTTTGAGTCGGAGAAAAACATTTATATTTTGGAAGTACCTTTATCCTGAATTTTTTTTCTAACAACTTTGGTAGGTAAATTGATGTAATTTCCAGTTTTTCACCAGAAATAGTCTTTATTGGCAGGAGTGTGTGACTATTCAACATGTTCTGACAGCACAGGCTTACTGACATTAGGTAGTATGAATAAAACCAGGCTAAATCACAAGGTTTCTTAGATATGAAATCCAAAAGCTTCCACTTCCCTTCCTAAGAACCCGATCTCTCGCACTGTGGACTGAAAACTTCATATATCAGTCCTGATTGCTGAATAATACCAATTTTTGCACATATTGATTTTGAGCAACAAAGGTACTAGCAACATGTGTTAGATGCTTCAAGGAAGGAGAGAGGATAACATTACTAGAAGAGGCTTCACAGCAAAGTTGACTATTTAGCTTGCTATTGGAGGATAAGAGTATTCAGTGTGGTTTGAAACTGGTATTTGGAGGCAGAGGAAATGGCATAAGGAAAACATTAGACATGGTCACAGAATGAAGGAAGATTAACTATGTGTGAAGGAATAGGAGGCCCAAGTAGGTCAACAGGAATTGGGTAAATTGAGGAAGGAAATCTCAGGATGAGATTTTTACAAATGCTATAAAGAAACTTACTGATGATAGCAAAAAGTTGTAAAAGCTGGCTAGCCAGCTGTAAAACATTTGCAATAATCAACAAGTAATTAACCATTTGTTACTATTTAGCTATTGCTGTTAACTAACCTTATCTTAAAGAAATAAAATACCACCATCAACTCAGTCATTTCACAAACCTCCAGAAATTTCCTTTCACAGATCTCCCCCAAAGACAGTTCCCAGGACCACACTGGACCCTTTATATAGTCTTATAAATACTTCTATCTAGCCCCTGCCT
>NW_007215370.1:0-962 GCF_000164805.1 Carlito syrichta
CAGCCTGGGCAACAGAATGAGACTCCAACTAAAAAATGAAAGTAAAAATAAAAAATTAGTAATTTGTTTTTTAAAAAAAGATATAAGCCTGCTGACTTCTCACAATGACTGGAAAAAGAAGCTTACAGGGAGATGAGCATTTAAACTGTGTAGTATTAAGGCATGAAACAGACTATATTAGATAGAGATGAAATTATTTATATTAGTATTTATTTCTTTTTATTTTTTAATCAGGCTTTTACTCTGTCACTCAGGCCTGAGGACAGTGGCACTGTTACAGCTCAGTGCAGCCTCAAACTCCTAGGCTCAAACAATCCTCCAGGCTCAGCCTCCCAAGTACCTGGGACTACAGGCACACACCACCACACCTGGCTAACTTTTAAACTTATTTTTTTAGAGAAAAATATAGAAAATTTTAAAGTCTTACTGTGTAGCCTGCAGTGGTCTCAAACTCCTGGGCTAAAACACTGTTCCTGTCTCAGTGTCCCGAAGTGCTAGAATTACAGGTGTGAATCACTGTGCTCAGTCACATGATTGACATCTCCCAGGTCTAAAGATGAGACTTTGGTTAACTTGAGTTTGGTGCCAGGTACCAGCATTGATGCTTAAGATTCAGTAGGAGTTGGTGCCCTTTTTTAGATGAGTAGATGTACCTAAGTGTCAAAACTCTGCAATGTAGCAATACATTGGTTAGTAAACAATATTTGATAAAGACATTTTTTAATGGGGCTGATGGGATGCCTTAAATAATGTCTAATTATCAGGCTGGAAGTGGTGATACTGGAGTTTATTACTTAATTGGAAGCTGGAAAAAGATTCTACTCCCTTGCAGTGATTCATTTGTATAGTTTGGGTAAGACCCCAGCATTTGTTTTTCAGAATGTTTTTAAACATATTTAAAAGGCTCAAAACATTTTATTAAAACACAATCAAAGGTCATAGTAAAATAATAGTCATGCATT
>NW_007215371.1:0-713 GCF_000164805.1 Carlito syrichta
TTCTCCTTACCTCAGACATGGGACATTGTCCCTGCTGGTTCTCAGATCTTAAAAGTTGGACTGAATTACACAAGTGGTTTTCTTGGTCCTCCAGATTTCAAATAACAGATCATGGGACTTCTCAGCCTTCATAATTGCTTGAGATCATATATTTACAGCATATATATATGTAAAATATATACATACCATAGGTGTATATAATATATACGTATATCTCACATTCATTCCATTTCTCCGGACATTCTTTACCAAAAGTTGAGTATCCTTTCATGTACTTATTGTCTTATTGACTTGCATTTCTTCTTTGCAAAAATCCTACTTAAGTCATTTGCCCATTGTGTATTTTGATTATTTATCATATTGTTTAGTTGCAAGATTTCTTCATATGTTGTGGATATTAAGAAATATATTTTACCCTTATAAGAAATAAAAGGGCAAAATGCCAAAATGTAAAATTTAATGAAGTAATATTAGCTAAAGAGCAGCTATTTTTTCCCTAGTTGCTTTAATCCAGCCACAGCTCTTGATCCATCTAATTCAACCTCCACATGACAGTCAGAAGGACCTTTCTTTTTACTTAATTGTATATAATTTATTTTATTGTTATTATTATTTTTTTTTGAGTTGGAGTTTCACTCCGTCACCCAGACTGAGGTGCAGTGGCCGCTCCCGGCCACCGCAGCCTTGACCCATTGGGCTCCGGCGATCCTTCT
>NW_007215372.1:0-1570 GCF_000164805.1 Carlito syrichta
CGGCCACCGCAGCCTTGACCCATTGGGCTCCGGCGATCCTTCCGCCTCAGCCTTCCAAGTAGCTGGAACTATGGGCGGGCGCTACCACGCCTGGCTAGTTTTTTGATTTATTGTAGAGATGAGGTCTCGCTAAATTGCCCAGACAGGTCTCGAACCCGCGGGCTCAGGCAATCCACTCACCTTGGTCTCCCAAAGGGCTGGGATTACAGGCTGAGCCACTGAGCCCGGCCTGCAAGCATGATTTTTAAAGTGATATTTTAGTTTGAAATCCGTGTGTTTGGGAATGGAGCTGTGTCTTTAAACATTTTTTTAAAAATTTTCATTTTAAAGATGTGGGGTACAATTCAGAGTTAGGTATACAAATGGTCATTGGAACTGTATTTTTTTTTTAAGAGTTGTGGGCTGGACATGGTGGCTCACGCCTATAATCCCAGCACTTTGGAAGGCCAAGGTGAGAGGATTGACTGAGCCCACAGATTCCAGACCAGCCTTGGCAACTTGGCGAGACCTCGCCTCTGCAATTAATCAAAAAATAAGTTGCATGGTAGCACGCACCTGTAGTTCCAGCTACTTGGAAGGGTGAGGCAGAAGGATCGCCTGAACCCAGCAGACTGTGGTGGCCAGGCGTGTGCCACTGCCCTCTAGCCTGGGCAACAGAGTGAGATTCTGACTCAAAAAAAAAAGTTGTGATAGTACCTACAGATTTTTGAAAGTTGAGTAATAAAATGATGCATTTTAATTTGAAAATAAATTTAAAGACTCTGCTTTCATGTTCACATGCTGTCCTCCATGTGTCTGTCCCTGTGTCAGAATTTCCCCCCTTTTAGGAAGATACCAGTCGTGTTGGATTAGGGCTTAATCTCTCGACCTCATTTTAACATTACTGCCTCTGTAAAGACCTCATCTCCATAAAAAATCAGAGTCTATGGGAGGAGGATGCCACCCCCACCCCTACTCCTACCTCCCTTTGCACCCTTTGCAGGGTGTGTGTGTGTGTGTGTGTGTGTGTGTGTGTGTGTGTGTGTGTTTTGAGTCTTACTCCATCACCCAGACAGACTGGAGTGCAATGGTACGCGATCACAGTTCACTGCAGCCTCAACCTCCTGGGCTAAAGTGATCCTCCCAACCCAGCCTTCTTGGTAGCTAGAATTACAGGTTTGTGCCACCATGCCCGGCTAATTTTTTTTATTTTTTGTGGAGGCAAGGTGGCCCAGGGTGGTCTTGAACCTCTTGGGTTTATGTAAGCGATCTCCTGCCTCTGCCTCCAAAGGTGCTGGGATTATAGGCATGAGCCACCATGCTTGGCCTCACAGGGTTCTTTATAAACTAATCCCAGAAGTGTCATTCCATCACCTCTGCTGTGTGCCATTGGTCACACAGACCAAACTTGGGTCAATGTGGGAAAGGATGCCTAAAAGACATGAGTATCAGGAGGGGAGGATTATTGTGGGTTATTTTGGAGGCTGCCTTCCAGACCTTCCCAATGATTTTTTGTGTGTCAAGATGAGGTCTCGCCAAGTTTCCCAGGCTGGTCTTAAACCCGAGGGCTCAGGCAGTCCTCTCACTTCAG
>NW_007215373.1:0-700 GCF_000164805.1 Carlito syrichta
AATTTTGGGTTTCATTTTCTCTTCTTTTTTCAGTTTCTTTAATGGGAAGATGAAATCATTGATTTGAAGCCCTTCTTCTTTTCTAATACAGGCATTTAGAACTATACATTTCCCCCTGAGTACAGTTTTACCTGCAGCCCCTAATTTTGATATGTGTTTATATTTTCATTCAGTTCAAACAGTTTCTAATTACTTTTGTTATTTTTTATTTTTTGACCAATGGGTTACCTAGAAGTGTTTTTTTCAAACACAAGGGATCTTCCTTTTATCTTTTCGGTATTCATTTCATATTTAATTCCTTTTGATCAGAAAACATACATTGTATGATTTGATTGGTAAATTTCCACATACACTTTAAAAGAATACATATTTTGCTAGAGTGAGTATACTATAAATGTCAGGTTAAGTTAAGTTGATAGCATTGTTTAAATCTTCTCTATCTTTATGGATTTTCTATTGATTGTATAATCAGTTATTGAGGAATTTATGACTAGGACTATAATTATGAATTTGCCTATTTATCCTTGCACTTT
The DNA here is from genome assembly GCF_000164805.1 of Carlito syrichta. Taxonomy (NCBI): domain Eukaryota; kingdom Metazoa; phylum Chordata; class Mammalia; order Primates; family Tarsiidae; genus Carlito; species Carlito syrichta. The sequence continues at coordinate 534 of NW_007215373.1, forward strand.
CATTTTTTTTGTTTTTTAATTTTTATCTATTTATTTATTTTTGAGTTGGAGTCTCACTCTGTCGCCCAGACTGGAGTGCCGCTCCCGGCCACCACAGCCTCGACCTTCTGGGCTCCGGTGATCCTTCCACCTCAGCCTTTCGAGTAGCCGGAATTACAGGCACGTGC
>NW_007215374.1:0-694 GCF_000164805.1 Carlito syrichta
TTATATTTTCATTCAGTTCAAACAGTTTCTAATTACTTTTTGTTATTTTTTATTTTTTGACCAATGGGTTACCTAGAAGTGTTTTTTTCAAACACAAGGGATCTTCCTTTTATCTTTTCGGTATTCATTTCATATTTAATTCCTTTTGATCAGAAAACATACATTGTATGATTTGATTGGTAAATTTCCACATACACTTTAAAAGAATACATATTTTGCTAGAGTGAGTATACTATAAATGTCAGGTTAAGTTAAGTTGATAGCATTGTTTAAATCTTCTCTATCTTTATGGATTTTCTATTGATTGTATAATCAGTTATTGAGGAATTTATGACTAGGACTATAATTATGAATTTGCCTATTTATCCTTGCACTTTCATTTTTTTTGTTTTTTAATTTTTATCTATTTATTTATTTTTGAGTTGGAGTCTCACTCTGTCGCCCAGACTGGAGTGCCGCTCCCGGCCACCACAGCCTCGACCTTCTGGGCTCCGGTGATCCTTCCACCTCAGCCTTTCGAGTAGCCGGAATTACAGGCACGTGCTACCATGCCCGGCTAATTTTTTGATTTATTGTAGAGATGAGGTCTTGCCTGCCCAGGCAGGTCTCGAACCGGTGGGCTTGGGCAATCCACTCACCTCAGCCTCCCAAAGGCACGGGATTACAGGCACTTCCATTTCTATAAATTTTTATC
>NW_007215375.1:0-676 GCF_000164805.1 Carlito syrichta
TATTTGATTAGTGGTCACATCACATGATAGTAATAAAAATAATGAAGTGAATAAAATAAACTTAATTTTAAAAATTACAATAATCTTTTTTCTCAGTAGCATTAAGAAAACCAGAATAACCTTTAAGTGCAGTTATTTCTGATGCCTGTTATAAAGTCTGAAGTAGAAAAACAAAATATATATATATTCTTTACTTTGTAATGAACTACACCAGTTAAATTGAACTACACTAGTTAAAAGCTGCCTAAACATGGTCAGAATTGCAATTTACGTCTAAAAGGGGTTTTCTTAAAATATTCTCTAGTTACCTATGTGTGTTACAGTGCATATTAAAATAAAGGATCTGATCATAACGAATTCATGCTCCAATCAAATCTTATTTTTTCATCCTAATAAAGCAGAGACTCTATTTCAACCCCATCCACCACTGAAAATAAAGCTTTTCAAAGAACTTTTTGTGCAACAAAAGGATAACTCTATATTTGCATCAGCCTATTAGGAATTTCTCAAGTAAAGACATGTGAAAAATAACTTGATGGAGCAGTTACAATGAGAAGTCTGAGGCTCAGCGCCACCCAGCGACTGATCTCTGAGTATACTCCTCCTACATTGCCTGTTCACTGTTTCTGGTATTCTAGGCACTGTACTAATAGCTCAGTACTCAGAATTGCATAAA
>NW_007215376.1:0-693 GCF_000164805.1 Carlito syrichta
CCAAGTAATTCTCATGTGATCAACATGTTCTGCTTAGAAATAACTCCAAGAAAAATTTCCATATTTTATTTTCACATTGAGAACCTGTCAGAATTGCTTCAGCTTTGAGGTGCATGTTTATGCAGAATTAAATGAATGCGGCAGTGAGCTGCACACTTTTTTTTTCTAAACGGGTAAAGGGTTAAACGGGTATGGTAAGCCATGCAGACATGGAAATGACTGTTCTAAAGAAAGAAGATTCCTACACTTGCAGATCCTAGCAAGTCGTGAAGGCCCATAAGGGAAACACGAGGTCACTCAGGAGGCAGGGGGGTGGGAGGAAAACATCCCAAGAGTCTTTTTTTTTTTTTTTTTTTTGAGTTGGTCTCACTCTGTCGCCCAGACTGGAGGGCAGTGGCCACTCCCGGCCACCACAGCCTCGACCTGCTGGGCTCTGGCGATCCTTCCCCCTCAGCCTCCCAAGTAGCTGGAACTACAGGCGCGCGCTACCACGCCCGGCTAATTTTTTTTTTTTTTTTGGTTTATTGTAGAGATGAGGTCTCGTCAAGTTGCCCAGGTGGGTCTCCAACCCGCGAGCTCAGGCAATTCACTCACCTCAGACTCCCAAAGCGCAGGATTACAGGCTGAGCCACCGGGCCCAAGAGTCTTTACTGTGACTTCCAAGGAGAGGGATGGTCCCGGCAGGAAAGTAGG
>NW_007215377.1:0-731 GCF_000164805.1 Carlito syrichta
CCCACAAGAAAGTAAGAGAGTTAGATGACTCAGTATAAATCCATCCCTTCCTGGAGAGAGAGCTCAAAAAAGAGAGTTACAAACCCCAGAAAAAAACATTAGGGTTCGGATGATCTTGACTCAAGTAAAAGAGTAATTTGAAGCTGCTGTGTCAAAGATGGCCAACTACCCACTGATAGCTATTGAGTACTTGAAATGTGACTAGTCTGATTTGATGTGTGCTGTTGAGTGTAAAACACACACTAAATTTCAAAGACATTACAAAAAAAGGAATTTTAAGTATCTCAATAATTTTTACATTAATTACATTTGAAATGATATTTTTGATATGTTTTAAATAAAATATATTTTTAAAATTAATTTTAACTTTTTAATACAGCTACTAAAAATTAGATTATATATGTGGCTCTCATTACATTCCTACTGGATAATGCTCGTCTAATGAATCTTTATTGGATATTAAAGATCATATTTCCTGTGCTTGAAATGTAGCAGCAGTAAGTGCTTTCTTCCAATCACATTGTTCCAACTCCAGTTATCTTTTACTCTTTTTATTTCTTCAATAGTGACCCATATTCAGTCAATAAACAAGTCATATGTATCTTTCTTTTGTGTTGTCCATTGTCATTCTAGGTATTATTTCCATAGTTGGAGGCCCTAGTAATTTCATACCTGAGTTGTTTTAATTACCAACTAAACCAGCTCCATAACTTCACGTTATCCACATTTTA
>NW_007215378.1:0-775 GCF_000164805.1 Carlito syrichta
TGTGGGCACATGACATCAGACTCCTGTCTATACAAAGGAGACCAGATGAAATGATTGTTAATACCTGCTCCCTTATTTTGCACATTGAGGACAATAAAGAGGAAGCCAAATTATTAAGGTGGCATCTCCTGGAAGATGGGTCCCTAGCTCCATTCTGTCTCAGCAGAAAGACTACTCTCCCATTTTGCTGATGCTCCAAATCTGCAATACTGCTACAGCTTAAGAGAGTAAGAGAAGATGCCTCCTGGACTTGAAGTCCTGAGTGTAGCCTGATGGCGAATGATACTGCTATATAGCAGAGAAGGTAGGAACAAACAAACACACGAGAAACACTTGTTTCCTTCTAATAGATGGTCACAAAATTTGCTTGATTAGCAGAGTAGGAATAAATGAAAGCATAGAACATCCTAAATCTTAATTATTATTATTATCCTAATAAGTCAGAGGTGATTAAACAATCCTAAAGGTTTCCTTAATATACTATAGAAGAAAACCAAAGAAACCCAAAACTATTAGAAAAATCAGAATTACTTAAAAAGGGTCACAGTGTGCAAGATTTTACTGGAACATAACCAATACGCTTGCTTTGTTGCAAAGAGGTGCTATGTCAATAGAAGTCAAAACAGGAAGTATTTAAAAGTTAGCTTACAACACATCATCTGGCTAAACTATTAAACTTGCTCACATGTGAATTAGAGACCCAGGCTAGATTTAGTCACATGTAAACAGAAACTCAGGCCAATTTTTCCAATGCCTCTTGGCAAACAGGCTATTT
>NW_007215379.1:0-858 GCF_000164805.1 Carlito syrichta
CTGCTCCCTTATTTTGCACATTGAGGACAATAAAGAGGAAGCCAAATTATTAAGGTGGCATCTCCTGGAAGATGGGTCCCTAGCTCCATTCTGTCTCAGCAGAAAGACTACTCTCCCATTTTGCTGATGCTCCAAATCTGCAATACTGCTACAGCTTAAGAGAGTAAGAGAAGATGCCTCCTGGACTTGAAGTCCTGAGTGTAGCCTGATGGCGAATGATACTGCTATATAGCAGAGAAGGTAGGAACAAACAAACACACGAGAAACACTTGTTTCCTTCTAATAGATGGTCACAAAATTTGCTTGATTAGCAGAGTAGGAATAAATGAAAGCATAGAACATCCTAAATCTTAATTATTATTATTATCCTAATAAGTCAGAGGTGATTAAACAATCCTAAAGGTTTCCTTAATATACTATAGAAGAAAACCAAAGAAACCCAAAACTATTAGAAAAATCAGAATTACTTAAAAAGGGTCACAGTGTGCAAGATTTTACTGGAACATAACCAATACGCTTGCTTTGTTGCAAAGAGGTGCTATGTCAATAGAAGTCAAAACAGGAAGTATTTAAAAGTTAGCTTACAACACATCATCTGGCTAAACTATTAAACTTGCTCACATGTGAATTAGAGACCCAGGCTAGATTTAGTCACATGTAAACAGAAACTCACGCCAATTTTTCCAATGCCTCTTGGCAAACAGGCTATTTTCCTAAGTATTTTGATTAGAAATGAAGAAAATGTTAAAAGGCACAAACATGCATACAATAAATCCTTGAATTTGTGTAAACTATCATCTTGCAAAAGTATGCTTTTAACAGATTATCTCTCACATTTGTAATGCAGTTCACAATCAA
>NW_007215380.1:0-840 GCF_000164805.1 Carlito syrichta
AACAATCCTAAAGGTTTCCTTAATATACTATAGAAGAAAACCAAAGAAACCCAAAACTATTAGAAAAATCAGAATTACTTAAAAAGGGTCACAGTGTGCAAGATTTTACTGGAACATAACCAATACGCTTGCTTTGTTGCAAAGAGGTGCTATGTCAATAGAAGTCAAAACAGGAAGTATTTAAAAGTTAGCTTACAACACATCATCTGGCTAAACTATTAAACTTGCTCACATGTGAATTAGAGACCCAGGCTAGATTTAGTCACATGTAAACAGAAACTCAGGCCAATTTTTCCAATGCCTCTTGGCAAACAGGCTATTTTCCTAAGTATTTTGATTAGAAATGAAGAAAATGTTAAAAGGCACAAACATGCATACAATAAATCCTTGAATTTGTGTAAACTATCATCTTGCAAAAGTATGCTTTTAACAGATTATCTCCTCACATTTGTAATGCAGTTCACAATCAAAGAGCATTTATACCTAATGAATCCCATGGCTCCCCTCTGAAACACGTATCAAAATTAAGATGAGGAAACTGAGTTGAAGGCTAGGTAGTCTAGCCAAGATGACATGAAACCTAAGTGAATGGACCAGGATGAAGACTTCTACCAATATCATATCCATTTTTTTAAAAAAAGAGAGGGGAGGGGAGGGGGTATACCTCATCAATAAGGGTACCTGCAAAAAGAACATTTGCATACCTAACCCTGAATTGTACCCCACGTCTTTAAATAAAAAATTAAAAAAAGAGAGGAGAAGATTTTGGTAAAACAGATTAGCCCAAACTTATGTCCCAAGACTTTATGCGACTTTACTATATCTCCCCCCACCACTAGA
>NW_007215381.1:0-1828 GCF_000164805.1 Carlito syrichta
CATCAATAAGGGTACCTGCAAAAAGAACATTTGCATACCTAACCCTGAATTGTACCCCACGTCTTTAAAATAAAAAATTAAAAAAAGAGAGAGAAGATTTTGGTAAAACAGATTAAGGCCAAACTTATGTCCCAAAGACCTTTATGCGACTTTTACTATATCTCCCCCCACCACTAGAATAATAAATTATAGTTGGTAAAGTAGTATGTGCCAGAGAAGATGAGATCAGTTTTCAAATGTCTTGGCTGGGCACAGTAGCTCAAGCTGTAATCCCAGCACTTTGGGAGGTAGAGGCGAGAGGATTGCCCAAGACCAGGAATTCGAGACCAGGCTGAGCAACATGGTGAGACCTCGTCTCTACAATAAGTCAAAAAATTAGCCGGGCATGGTAACATGCATTTATAGTTCCGGCTACTTGGAAGGCTAAGGAGGAAGGATCACCGGAGCCCAGCAGGTCAACGCTGGAGTGGCCGTGACTGTGCCACTGCACTCCAGCCCGAGACTCCAACTTAAAAAAAAAAAGGTTATGCCATAAATATTAATCTCTTTTTAAAGTCTTTTAAAAACAGATTTCTAGTAACTTAAAATCAGCATTTCTTCATCTGATCTGTAAGGAGGTCTCTCACTTCCTGAGGTAATGATGTTCTTCATGGTCACAGATTATCATATTTTTTTCACAGCTAAAATCAACTAGCACAGCATAAACATGGCAAGCAGGAGAAAAATAACAGCAATTCCACTCCCGGGTATATACTCAAAAGAACTGAAAGCATAGACTCATATACTTGTATACCAATGTTCACAGTAGCATTATTCCCAATAGTCAAAAAGTAGAAACAACCCAGGAGTCCATCAACAGATGGATTTTTAAAAAACATGACACAGGCTGGGCACAGTGGCTCAAGCCTATGTAATTCCAACACTTTGGGAGGCTGAGGTGGGAGTACTACTTGAGCCCAAGGGTTCAAGATCAACCTGGGGAACATAGTGAGATCTCATTTCTACAAAAAAAATTAAAAAATTAGCCAGGCATGGTGGTATGTGCCTGTAGTCCCAGCTACACCAGAGGCTGAAGTAGAAGGATCACTTGGGCCAGAAGAGTAAGTCTGTGGTGAGCCGTGATTGCGCCATTGTACTCCAGCCTGGGCCAGAATCAGATCTTGATTCAAACAAACAAACAAAAAACCATGATACAGACATAAAATACAGTATTATTTCATCATTAAAAAGGAATGGAATTCTGATATGCTATAACATGGATGTACTGTAAAAACATTATGCTAAGGCAAATAAACCAGACATTTTGCAAAAAGGGCAAATATTATATGATTCCCTTATATGTGGTACCTAGAATAGGCAAATTGATAAAGACAAAGTAGAAGGAAAAGAAAAAAAAGTAAAGATGAAGGAAAAAATGGGGAGTTATTATTTGGTGGATTCAGAGATTGGGATGATAAAAAGTTCTGGAGATAAACAGTGGTGACAGTTGCATACCATTGTCAATGTACTTAATGCTACTTAAAACATGGTAAATTTTATATTATGTATATTTTATCACGCACACAAAAAATTTGTTAAAACATGGGATAAGCCAAATGGAATTAGTAACTATCCTTTATAACAGGGGTCATCAAGCTCTGTGGCACAGACAGGTACTGTTCTATGGTCTGTTAGGAACCATGTTGCACAGCAGGAAGTGAATAGAAGGTCAGGAGAGTGAGTGAAGCTTCATCTGTATTCATAGCTCCCATTAGCACCTGAACTCCATATTCTGTCAGATCAGTGGTGGCATTAGATTCTCATAGGAGCATGAACCCTATTGTGAACT
>NW_007215382.1:0-725 GCF_000164805.1 Carlito syrichta
CGAGTCCATCAACAGATGGATTTTTAAAAAACATGACACAGGCTGGGCACAGTGGCTCAAGCCTATGTAATTCCAACACTTTGGGAGGCTGAGGTGGGAGTACTACTTGAGCCCAAGGGTTCAAGATCAACCTGGGGAACATAGTGAGATCTCATTTCTACAAAAAAAATTAAAAAATTAGCCAGGCATGGTGGTATGTGCCTGTAGTCCCAGCTACACCAGAGGCTGAAGTAGAAGGATCACTTGGGCCAGAAGAGTAAGTCTGTGGTGAGCCGTGATTGCGCCATTGTACTCCAGCCTGGGCCAGAATCAGATCTTGATTCAAACAAACAAACAAAAAACCATGATACAGACATAAAATACAGTATTATTTCATCATTAAAAAGGAATGGAATTCTGATATGCTATAACATGGATGTACTGTAAAAACATTATGCTAAGGCAAATAAACCAGACATTTTGCAAAAAGGGCAAATATTATATGATTCCCTTATATGTGGTACCTAGAATAGGCAAATTGATAAAGACAAAGTAGAAGGAAAAGAAAAAAAAGTAAAGATGAAGGAAAAAATGGGGAGTTATTATTTGGTGGATTCAGAGATTGGGATGATAAAAAGTTCTGGAGATAAACAGTGGTGACAGTTGCATACCATTGTCAATGTACTTAATGCTACTTAAAACATGGTAAATTTTATATTATGTATATTTTATCACGCACACAAAAA
>NW_007215383.1:0-1450 GCF_000164805.1 Carlito syrichta
GGAGTTATTATTTGGTGGATTCAGAGATTGGGATGATAAAAAGTTCTGGAGATAAACAGTGGTGACAGTTGCATACCATTGTCAATGTACTTAATGCTACTTAAAACATGGTAAATTTTATATTATGTATATTTTATCACGCACACAAAAAATTTGTTAAAACATGGGATAAGCCAAATGGAATTAGTAACTATCCTTTATAACAGGGGTCATCAAGCTCTGTGGCACAGACAGGTACTGTTCTATGGTCTGTTAGGAACCATGTTGCACAGCAGGAAGTGAATAGAAGGTCAGGAGAGTGAGTGAAGCTTCATCTGTATTCATAGCTCCCATTAGCACCTGAACTCCATATTCTGTCAGATCAGTGGTGGCATTAGATTCTCATAGGAGCATGAACCCTATTGTGAACTGTACATGGAAGGGATCCAGGATGCATGCTATTTATGAGAATCTAACACCTGATGATCTGAGGTAGAGCTGAGGTGGTAATGCTATATAATTCATTATATATTACAACATAGTAATAATAGAAATAAAATGCACAATAAATGTAATGTGATTGAATCAGCCCAAAACAACCCCCCTACAACCCTCCCCTTCCATGGGAAAACTGTCTTCCACGAAGCCAGTTACTGATGACAAAAAGGTTGGGGTCCGATGCTACAGAAGATTAGGATATGTGAAAAGAAAGAAAATGAGAATTGGTGTACTCATAGGTCACCCACTCACTGATTCAATAAATACATACTAGCAAGCATCAGCTATCTGTCAGGAATCATACTAAGCCTTAAAAATATAAAATGACCTTAGAGTCCAGGAGGGCATACAGAAAAGTAAAGAGACAAGTATAACATCAACACAACTTAGTAATTAACTACTATGATAGGGATATATTCAGGGCACCAGAGGGCATACAGAAGTGGCACTTAATATGAAGAAGTAGGCAGAAAAGACACCTGGATGAAGGGAAGTCAAATTTAAGCTGCAACTAAAAGAATTATATTAAGAGGGCAATAAAGTATTTCAGAACCAGCAACAGCATGTTTTAAGGCCTAGCGTATCAGAAAGCATGCTGTGTTCAAGTAACTGAAAAAAAGTTTACAAGACAAAGTGGAATGTGAAATAAGGGTAAAACAGCAAAAGAGGTAGCAGAGGAAGACAGTCTAAGACTGTCAGAGAATCACTATGTGCATTAGAAAGAGGAAATGAAGAAGGCAGCCAGTAAAATGGAAAGGCACAAAAAGCATGAAAGCCAAGGGAAGACGGGTTTTTTTTTTAGTTGAAGTCTCACCCCATTGCCCAGGCTGGAATGCAGTGGCATTCTCACGGTCCCCCCAGCATCAACCTGCTGGGTTTCAGTGATCCTTCTGTCTCAGCCTTCCAAGTAGCCGGAACTACAGGTGTGTACTACCATGCCCAGCTAATTTTTTGATTTATTGTAGAGATGAGG
>NW_007215384.1:0-771 GCF_000164805.1 Carlito syrichta
ATGTTTTGCTATTGTGGCTAGTGCTGCAATAAATAAGCGTGTGCAGGCATCTTTTTTATAGCGTGATATGAGTTCCTCCAAGTATAATCCTAGAAGGGAGATTGTGGGGTCTATGGGAGGTCGATTTTTATATCTTTTAGGAATCACCATACTGTTTTCCACAGAAGCTGTACTAGTTTATACTCCCACCATCTGTGTAGAAGTGTTCCCTTTTCCCTGCATCCTCTCCAGCATCTGTTGTTTCTTGAGTTATTGATGATGGCCATCCTGACTGGAGTTAGGTGGTGTCTCAGTGTGGTTTTGATTTGCATCTCTTTCATGACTAGTGAGGCTGAGCATTTTTTCATGTATTTGTTGGCCACACGTATGTCTTCTTTTGAGAAATGTCTATTCATATACTCTGCCCACTGTAGTAGGATTGTTTGTTTTTTTTTCTTCTCGGCACATTTGAGTTCCTTTTAGATCCTAGATGTTAGGCCTTTGTCAGATGTACAGTTAGCAAACATTTTTTCCCCAAGTCTGTGGGCTGTCTCCCTGCTCGCTTGATGTTTTCTTTGGCTTTGCAGATGCTCATCGATTTGATGAGGTCCCACTTGTCTATCTTATGTCTTATGGCATAGGCACTTAGAGTTTTGATCAGGAATTGATTGCTTCCCTGTTGATGGTCATTGAAATTATTTCCAGTTTTTGTTTTCAACTATAAACAATGTTATTATGAACATCTTGGGTATGTGTTTTTTAAAGCATACTTCTGTGATGTATAAATTAGAT
>NW_007215385.1:0-8826 GCF_000164805.1 Carlito syrichta
ATTGATGATGGCCATCCTGACTGGAGTTAGGTGGTGTCTCAGTGTGGTTTTGATTTGCATCTCTTTCATGACTAGTGAGGCTGAGCATTTTTTCATGTATTTGTTGGCCACACGTATGTCTTCTTTTGAGAAACGTCTATTCATATACTCTGCCCACTGTAGTAGGATTGTTTGTTTTTTTTTCTTCTCGGCACATTTGAGTTCCTTTTAGATCCTAGATGTTAGGCCTTTGTCAGATGTACAGTTAGCAAACATTTTTTCCCCAAGTCTGTGGGCTGTCTCCCTGCTCGCTTGATGTTTTCTTTGGCTTTGCAGATGCTCATCGATTTGATGAGGTCCCACTTGTCTATCTTATGTCTTATGGCATAGGCACTTAGAGTTTTGATCAGGAATTGATTGCTTCCCTGTTGATGGTCATTGAAATTATTTCCAGTTTTTGTTTTCAACTATAAACAATGTTATTATGAACATCTTGGGTATGTGTTTTTTAAAGCATACTTCTGTGATGTATAAATTAGATTGGAATAATAATGTTACATAGTAGATCTGTTTTCACTTTTACTGGAAATTATCAAATTGAACTCCAGTGCATCCTATCTGTTAATATCCTCATCATCAATTATTAGTCCAGTTTCTACACTTCTTGAGCTACTATTTGATATTGTCAGACTTCCACTTTTGACAATCTGAGTGTAAAACTGACACTGAGTGTAAAATTTCTATAATTTATATTTATTTCATTTATTTATCTAATTACTCAAAGCTCCAACATCTCACTTGTTTGTTGGCTGATTACATTTCCTTCTAAGTGAATTGTAGCAACTCAGTTTTCAACTTCTTTTGTTTTATATTCTGTTCTTTGAACTTTCATGGTGATCATTTAGTTTTTATTTTCTGAAATGTGTTGGAAAATGTGAAAGAATTTGGTTATCTCCCTGTTTTTCTTCAGCTGATTTTACTTTTGTATATACTCATATTCTCTGCCATTTTGCAAATGTTCCTTTCCTCTAGCCTTTTTCCCACCCCTAATAATTTCTTGACTATTTTCAATTCTCCCCATCCCTGCCTTTTATTTTTTGCTTGTTTCAAAGCATTATTTATGAGCCAGGTGCAGTGGCTCACATCTATAATCCCAGCACTTTGGGAGGCTGAGGTGAGAGAATTGCCTGAGCTTGTGGGTTTGAGCCCAGCCTGAGCAACTTGGTGAGATCTCGTCTCTACAATAAAGCCAGGCATGGTGGCGCATGCCTGTGGTTCCAGCCATTTGGAAGGCTGAGGCGGAAGGGTAACCAGAGCCCAGCAGGTTGAGGTGCGGTGACCATCAGCATGCCACTGTACTCCAGCCTGGGCAATAGAGTGAGACTCTGACCCTCCTCCCCCCCCGAAAAAAAGCCGTTTTTATTCTATGCACCTCATCAAACATATGTCCGCTAAAGAGTAAACAGCAGGAATTAAGACTTGGTTCTATATTTTCTAATAACTTTTTGAGGATGAGCATATTAACTGTGCATTAATGGTATTGAAGCAGATACATATCGTATAGTTCAGTATCATAAGTTAGAGGTGTTGGAGAAGTATAGTTGTACCAGAATAAGTCATAATAGAACTGGGCAGCCAATTTAATAGTAATGCCATATACAAAAACCCAATTAAAATAGAAAGCTATTAGTAATCCTATTTAATCTGTGGGTGAAGGATGTTCTTTCATGACGAAAACATCTGAAAATATGCTAGTGTCATAACTTGTAAGAACTAGGATTATAGGATCATACTTTATTCAAGGACAGTAGGCATGCTTTCTGCATGAGCGGAGCTCCAGCCCTGAACTTGAATAAGTATGGTCTCAGAGTGTTGCCTCTATCCAATTCATCTTTCATGTTCCCTTTCAAGTATATTTATCTTGCTAACGCATATTTGTATGTATACATAGTAGTTACATGTATAATAATTTCAGTGTGGCATTACTGGGAGAAGCATAATAGAGGTGGTGATGGCATATCCTCCAGAGATGAGACAGGAATGAAGGATTTGTGAGTATCAAGGGGAGATGTTGGAAAAGACTGGAAGGGATTCCTCTAAATGGGAGTTCTTAATGTGTGTGTCCATGCATTGTTTTGAGGCCATTGGATGATTTTCACATTTAAAAAGTAACCCATTTTCTGCTTTCTAACTCGAACTTAGAATTTTCTTTAATTGTGAGTAGCCCAAACACTACAATAGTGTTAGTTAGCAGCACCAATGACTTCGTCTCCAACAAACATTGAAGATACTTCCATACTACATTACAGATGTTTCCGCTAGCCTGGGATATCCTGTATCGTTCAATACTTTAAAATTACAGTAGTTATTAGACTTGCCTCTGTTTAATGTATTGATAAAGTAAATAAGTTTATTTATGTACTTGGTATATTACTTTATCATATTTAAACACTTGAAAATTACTGGATTAATGTTATATTACTTGATAAAGTAATTTATGTGATGAGATAATATGTTTATTACTTTATCACATTTAAATGAAAGTTTGGTGACTGTGTTTTATTATGAGTGGTTTCTGTTGCCAGTCTTTGTATTTTAAGCATTTTTAAACCTTTTTTTCACAAAGGGACTAAGCTTCAGTAGACTGCCAAAGGGAGTCATCGCATAAAAGAAGCGTAAGACCCTACTCTAAGTGACTGACTAACCTTGCTTTTAACCTTCCTTGTATTCTATTACAAATGTGGTAACATTTCTCCATTTTATCTGCTGTAGAGCTTAAAGTTATAAGGGAAATTGAGAAACATTTTTATGTTTTTATATTTTATATATTAAATTATACCATTGTCTTTTCATAGAATAAATGTACCCAATATAATGGAGAAAGGGAAAAATTGACCTATTTAACTTATTTTACTTATTTAAGGCTATTCCAACCCAAAGACACTCACAACATCACAGTGAAGAAAAGGTGCAATGTAACTACATTTACAATAATGTCTTGATAGAATAAAGTATATTGTTCTAATAAATAGAAACATATTAAGCGTGATATTAATATTAAATATTGAACATAATGCCAACACATTAAGTATTATATATAACATTAACATATTAAACATAATATTAAAGCATAATGAAAACATAGGTTTTATTTTTGATGATCTGAAACAGTTTTTTGTTATTTTTGTTTCTGTTTTTTTACTTTATCATAAAGATACAGGGTACAAATAAGGATTAGGTATATAAGTAGTCTAAATACAGGTGAAATTTGGGCCTTCACCTGGTCCTCACTTCCCTGGTTTAGGACCAGGTACCCTTTGTATTGTTATGTCCTCTCCCAGCTTGAAGTGGTTTTACAGCGATCAAGTAATAAGTAGCACCTAAGATTGTGCCAATCACAGAGTATAGAAAACAGCAAGCAAAAAAAGCCTCTGTGTTGATTTCCACATCATTGTTTGTAGAGGTTTTGGTCACCATCTCTGAGCAAGGTTCTCTGCAGATCTTTTTCTCTGCAGATCTTGTCAATATGTGTAACTTCTTGCAATTTGTTTTGCTGCTTTATTTCCACAATTAATAGATCTCTCCCAGATAGATGTGAATGGGTTCATCTACTCTTTCTTTCATTAACTGAGCACACGGCGAGGCATTTGGCACATTCTTAAGTTGAAATGCAGCCTTGAGCAAGCCTCTATTTGACAATTAATCATTTCTAAATATAATTGGGTCTCTTGATTTCACCGTAGCCTTCTTCTGTATAAGTGAAAAGTGTAAGTCAGTTCTAGGGAGTGTGTGAGCAGAGCTCAAATTCTGGCTTTCCCACCTTGTACACAGACATAGTAAATACCCCAGAAAGAGCTCAGCCTCTTTTCTCTTTCTCTTTCACACACAAACTCATAAACATACCCAACGATGTAGAGGAGAAAATGAGAGAAAATAGAATGAATTTAGAGGATAAAAAAAGTAAGATTCGATTCATTAGTAGTTGTATTATATATCATATATTTTGATTCTCACATGTAAGATTTGTGTCTTGAATAACATAAAAAATTGGTTAATCTTGTAAAACATAAAAGTCTTATAATCCAAAATAAACATCAAAACTGGTATCCTCTAGGTTGTATAATGGCATATTGGCACTTACCATTGTTTAAATGTCATCTCTGTTTCCTTTTTGTAGTGCTGATGTTAACCTCGTAAGCTCTAAATTGTCTGGAAGTTAATGGTCCGTTACATGAGTTTAATAGTTCTTAGTGAAAGAATATTAGATTATATTATGCAGTTTGAAATGTAACTCAATCTCTAACTCATAATCATAAATAATGACATACTCTTGGTTGAAATTAGGGACTGATGCTGTTCACAGTATAGATGAACAACATTTATTTTTTTGTTTTTATCTTGAGGAATATACTTATTTGCTCATCGTCATCCTCAGGTTCAGGAGGTGGAAAAAAAGAAAACAAAAATAAGCATATGTTCTCAAGAGTAGAGTGTTCTTTTGGAAAATCCAAATTTGAAAATTATTGTATTAAAGTCGGTACATTCAGAAGAATTATGTTCTGTCAAGACCCATATAAGCCCTTGTCTGGCTTGGGGAGAGTTTGGTTGTTTTTTTTTTTAATTTTATAAGAGTTAAATTTGAATTGAAGCTAATGTAACTGACATGAGGGAAATAGAAGCAATTGGCTTGCACTAAACAAGTTTGAATGGTTGTTAATGTGAATGACTTTCAGGCAGTGAATGTCAGAGAACAGTAGATTACTTTCTTTACCTCAGGCATTTTAAGCCATCTCCTGTGGTAGGACTGACATAATTTCTCTCTCTTGCTCTCTCTCTCTTTCTTGAAACTGGGAAGCAAAGTAATTGGAGTCTGGCAATTTTGGCCTATGGCTGATGAAGATAAATCATAACGAGCTATGGAATACTCACAATTCGCATAGGGCTACTACAACATGAACTTTCAGTAACACATTAATCAAATATTGTTTCTTTCTGATTGATATTCAAGAAAGCCATAGAACTGTTAATTATGAATGCAGCCACCGTTTGTTATTTTGACTAAATTCACTTGCTAAACAAATTGTTTCAAAATGCAAGCTATTGTGTTTTTTAGAACACGAGCTAGTAAGTTTTATCGCTTCCGTTATATACACTATATATGATTTTGAGCTAGCTTATTTGTTTAACAGAAATTATTTGAGGTTTTAAAATAACAGAAGTGGAAGAGAATTCAAGACCATCTGGTCTAGTCCCTCTCCTTAAGGCTCATGAATGTTTAAATCTTCTTGAACAGATGGAGGTGTAGTCACCTAAGAGTTTATAGAAACAGAGGTTCTAAAGCCTCATTCAATAACTCATTTTTGAATTTGAACACTGACTGCTAAGAGATTCCATTTTATGCTCAAATTATTTAAAATTAAATTCATCTTCCAACATCATGTTTTAGGCTTGGAAGACGTAATAGACTCAATTTTTTTTGTTGTTGGCCAATGTAAACTTATTAACAAATTATGTCCTTTTGATACTGACTTCTATCAATCAAGTTGATTATTTTCAGTGCATTAGACACTGTAGTAAGTATTCACTTACATTATTGCATTCACTTCAACAACATGATAAGCTTAGGTTTTTGTTATGTCCATTATAGAGTCAGAAAAACAAGGTTCATGAAAGATAAGTAAAGTGGCCAAGCACATGGTTAATAGAGAGCATTGCTGTAATTTAAATTCAAATTTTTCTGACTCTACTTTTTCCCACTAAACTATCTCCTTGGTGTTAGAGTCCAAACTCCTCCACTCTTGGGCTAAGTTTCCACGGCTTTGTTGTTCCTCCACATTTTAAAATCTAATAGTTCTCTTTACTTAATTAATGGTGATGCATGCAACTTATATATCTCAAACTTTTGTTCAGTATCACCATCTCTTCCAGCCATTTGATAATTTTCTAATCTCTCCCAATGAAATTTTAAGACCAAAAATATCCTGCACATCTGTTTTTGTACTGTATGTAAAAAGGAGTAACATTTTTTTTTTTGGCCCCTCCAAAAATCAATTTTCACTCCCTTAGGAATGCCATGGCTCTTTTTGAGAATGAATGTAGTGTTATCTCTATTACACTTCCTTTTATGATTATGTAAGCATGCATTTCTTCTCCTTAATATGAATGATATGTTAATCTGTTAAAGTATGAGGAATATTAAAAATCAGAAGTAATCATCATTTCTTAAAGTTATGTGAACTTTCCAAGACCCTGAAATGAGGATAATTGTGAAGAATTATGTGAATATCAGAATATAAATAAATCTTAATACTTTTATAACAATATATAACTTATATTGAAAAAAATCTCAGGATATAAGTAAACAGGATCTGGCCCATTTTGTCTATTTTTAGACCTTTTTCTAAATTTTCTGTTTATCCACAGATGTCCCACTCTTACTATAAATCTATATTCTTCTCTGTTTTGACACCACATTCTATTGCCATGGAAGTGATTGATACCTTCAATTTATCTTCATTTCTTCAAAGCAAGTTCATAAGATTTTCAGGAAGAAACAGACGTTATTAGTACTAGCAGATTTTTAAATATATCATGCCTTTTTTAATGTTCCTTTTCATTTTCTTTTAAAATACAAGAGTTGCAAATTAGTACTTTAGAAAGTATAAAGACGTTGCTTTTCATTCTGTAAATTCGTTCAAAAACCATATTGGATTGTGATGCTTTATAAAGAATTCAAATAATGGCTTTTTCACAACTTTTATACTTTAAATATAAAATGAGCTTGCAACCAGTAACTAAGAAACTGTGGTATCCGAACATATTCAACTTTATCATGTTATGAAAAATATAACAGTTAGCAGTGAAGCCTCATTGGTAGGTTCTTGTTGCTGGGAAAGAAACCAGAAGATGATGAAAATTACTTGGAATTTTTACATGTAGTTTGTGGAAAGTTTTTAGTGTGGGACTTTGTTCTACCTCATTAGATCAAAAACCTGGTAAATTGAATCTTGAAACATTTCTATATCATTTTGGAATTACACTAATGTTCAGTCATTCACAAAATTGAAACTGATCACTTAGGTTGTGAAATTCATTTTTTCTATAATGGTTCCAGTTCTTTTATCTATGAACTTTACAATTTTTTTTCTAGACTGAATATTACAACTCTTCAGAGCTAGGAGAGGCGTTTCAATAGTGTCTTTTGTCGCTCAAAACTAATCTTGACTTCATTACTACCCCATACATGTTCAGACATTAAAGGGATTGCTATACAGTCAATTAAGGATTTTTTGCCTCCAAATGATTTTCGTCTATATTAGTCTTGAGCAGTTTGGAAGAACTTCAACAGTTATCACCTGTGAGGAAGCCTATGTCAACTATTACATTTTCCAGGTACCTATGGAAAAGAAGGATAATATACATCTGTAAGAGTGAAACAGAAGAATTAAGTCTATAAGTGAATGAAATGGAAGAAATAAACAAGCTCCTTGTTCAAATGAAGAGAAAAAAGCTATAAAAATAGCTACTTGATAAAGGTCTGGAAAGAGGAAAAGAGAAACCTGAAGTGGCCACTGTGCAGATGTGTTTTGAGTGACTTAAAGGGTCAAGTATTTTAGAGCACTAATGCTTCATGTGGTGTTAGATGAAGGTGAAAAAAATGGAAACAGGAAATAGAAACCAGGAAGTTTTTGTAGACCTACTTAAATTAACTCCTGGTGATTTATTTTAAAATGTCTGTATATTGTGGATGAGGCATTCAGACTTTCCTCAGTGGCCTTGACCCTCTGTTAAATGTGTGCCTCGTTCCTTTCCAGGGTAGTAATAAGCACAGTGCAGTCAATAAGAACCAGGCAGAGAGGCCATTTATTTTGAAAGTTGTCGTTTCCTCATGGATGCTTTAAAAATCATTTTTCTTGAGGATTTATATTTAATGTCCTTGAAAGAGTGATAAAATTAGAAATTTAAATGATTTGGAATTTTTTTAAACTGCCCACAAGTTACATCATCATATTAATCCAAAACTAATACAAGTAACTTTAGGAGTTAGAGGACTGTCATTCTTTGTAATCCTTGTGGTTTATTTAGTCAAATGTGATGTATCTCATAATACTAATATAATTGTATATTAACAAATGATAATACAAATAACTTTAATATATTTTAAGAAATATCTTGGCAATCTTAAAGTATCTTTCCCAGTTAAAAAAGTGAGTGTGTGTGTGCGTATGTGTGTGTGTGTCTGTGTGTGTATGAAGATGTTGAAAGTACACGATAATATTTAGAGGGTTTAAAGAGACATCATGAAAAATCAATGTCCAGTGCTCAGATATGAAAGCATAATAATTCTCCAGTGGGGTCTTGAGCATCTTTCTGTTATCACACACATTAAAACCTCTGCTGCAAAAGCTAGTATTTATTATGAATACTATAAATTGCCTCATCATAGTTCAGAATTTGAATATAGTTTTGGTTTCAAGTTTTTTTTTCTAATTTTGGATAAGTGATTATGGACCTGTATTCATTTGTATTCTTAAAGTAACACGATGAGTTATTATTAGACCCATTTTAGAGGCATAGAAACCAAAACAAAGAGGAGTTAGCTAACTTCTTTTGTGTCTCACGGTTATTTTATTTATTTATTTTTTTTTTGAGTTGGAGTCACACTCCATCGCCCAGGCTGGAGTGCCGTGGCACACTCATGGCCACCCCAGCGTTGACCTGCTGGGCTCTGGTGATCCTTCTGCTTCAGCCTTCCAAGTAGCCAGAACTACAAGCACGCACTACCACGCCCGGCTTATTTTTGATTTATTGTAGAGATGAGGTCTCGCCAAGTTGCCCAGGTGGGTC
>NW_007215385.1:8857-10226 GCF_000164805.1 Carlito syrichta
TCCAGTAAATCAAAAAATCAGCTGGGCATGGTAGCGCATGCCTGTAATTCCGGCTACTTGGAAGGCTGAGGCGGAAGGATCGCCAGAGCCCAGCAGCTCGAGGCTCCAGTGGCCGGGAGCGGCCACTGCACTCCAGTCTGGGCGACAGGGTGAGACTCCAACTCAAAAAAAAAAGGAAGAAAGACTTAGGCTGCCTGACTCCATAATCTGTGTTTTTTAACCATGAAGTTACACTGTCACTGTGACAAACATACGTGTGTGCATGTATACATACAGGCACATATATATGTATACAAGCAAGCAAATAATTAAAGAAGCATTTAGAAGTGGATCCCGAAAACTCTGTACATCTATATGATGTTTAAAAATAAAGATGATATTCTTAGAGTAACTATTTTACATTGCGTTTATGTTTGTTGCAAGGTGTGTTAATTATGTTTCTTATTCTTTAGGTTAGTTGATTATTATCAAAGCTTATATTTGTTTGCTATTTACGAATTTCCACACTTTTTTAAATTTCAGGTTTAATTTATAAAGTATTAGCAGCTACTGGAGATTTCAACTATATGACATAGATGACAGAAAATATTCAGATGACCATGGTAAATCATGAAAATAAATTTATTAGTGATCTTACACTTTTTAACTGATCCAAACTTTTGTGACTCTTTGGAGAAACAGCAAATATACAGAATCCTTAAACATCTCATAACACCAGAAAATAAGGATGGTATCAAAACTCATTAAAGTTGTATCACAAGGGGTGAGAAGCCAGATATAAGTTGCTATCATTAGCCCAAAATGGGACCATTTGAAGAGATGGGGAAAAAAAAAAAAGGAAGGAAGGGTAGTAGATTGAATCACACAAAATATGTTAAAAAATTAGTTTATAGTAATAGTGAACAAAATTGATATTTGGATGAGGCTAGGAAGCCAACATATTCTGAAACAAACATTTAACCAGCCTTTCCTAAATTAGCCATAACTCAAGTTAACTAAATAACTGACAAGAGAAAGCTCTACAGAATTATTCCAACTAGTGAAAAAAGAAAATGTTAGAATTATATTTACACTATACAAAATTTAATTAAATGGAGTTAGTAGATGATCGTTAATGGCTACTAATATTCCAAAAGATATATCACACAAAAGCCTCCTAATAGAATTATAGGACACTTCTGAAATACTCTTGCCAAAAAATTCAGGTCTGAATCTGATCAAACTTCTGTGTCTAACCATCAGTGTACCAGAAATTCTGGGCATTGAAAAATGTGTAAATAATACCATGCATATTTACAAGCAGAAAAAACTAGAATGTAGGATACTCTATAGGATAAGTGATCTGGTATTTTTTTTTTTTTTTTTTTGA
>NW_007215385.1:10246-27087 GCF_000164805.1 Carlito syrichta
TCCGAGTAGCCGGAATTACAGGCGCGCGCTACCACGCCCGGCTGATTTTTTTGATTTATTCTAGAGATGAGGTCTCGCTGCCCAGGTGGGTCATGAACCCGCGGGCACAGGCAATCCACTCACCTCAGCCTCCCAAAGGCGTGGGATGACAGGCTGAGCCACCGTGCCCGGCTGTGATCTGGTATTTTTAATCACTAAAGTGCAATATGAGAGTTAGGGAGGAGATAGAGAGGATGACTTACAGGTTAAGAAACTTATAAGACTTATCAACCAAGATGCTATGTGTGAACATTATTTAGATCCTGATTCAAACAAATCCACTAATATTTATTGAAGCTAGTTATCATGTTGAGAGTTTGTTACATAATTCAACCTACTTTTCTATATGTTTAGTTTTTGCTATAACAAATATAGAAATGAAATATAACTTTGCACATCTAGCTGTATTTTCATCTTGCATCACTATGCAAGTAACAAATTATGTGAATTTATAACAGCTGGAAATTGGATTATAATTCTTATTATTTTAAAAATTATCTGTAATTACAATTTTATTTTATCTTTGATAAAGTGGTTTCTTAGGTGAGCCATTTTTTTTTTTATATCTCCAGTTAGTTTTAATTATTTGTGTTACATTGTGGTCAGAAAATGAGATAGTGTAATTTATGCCCTCTGGGAATTTTTTAAACTACATTAACCAGGTAAAAGTTGATTTTACTTTTTTTTTTAACAATAATATATGTAGATTTCTAAAGAAGAAATTTTCCTCTAAAATGGGATAGTATACCATAAAATTAAAAAAAAAAAAAGAACATCCTTTGCCATTATATCATTAAAGTCAGCTAGGTCATTCTCAGTTACAATGACCTTTTAGAGATATTAATGAATAAAATCAATACAAATGAATTTTTCTCCATTTCATCTTCCAATTTTTTTTACTATTGACATTCTGATAACATAAGCTTCAATAGGGAATCATACTTTTTATGCCTTCATTTATGTGTTAAATATTCTATTTTGTCACTATATATCTCAATTTTAATTCTTAATATTTATCAGTTATCAATACCTATTTGAGATGTGACATGCAAATGAGATTTCTAAATTATTCATAACAATTATGACTCGTGTGTTAAGTCTTAGCAAATCTGTCTCAGCCTTTTCTATTATTCTTATGTATTTCTTCTGTCACAGTCATGACCTGTTCCACTCGTAAACCAATTCTTAGCTGTAGAATATAGCTTCTGGATTCCTAAGCTTCCATCATCCTTATTAATGGTGTTTGTGGAGTTTCACTTTTTTCTTGGAACTGTGAAGAGTGAAGCACTCTTGATAAATGGAGGCCCTAACTACACCTTTGTGCTGGAAAACATAAACCCTTCTTAACTATTTTAATATTTCAGAGGAAAAAGCCGTTTGTTTCTGGAAATGTTGAGTAAATAAATTTCCTTAAAATGAATGACTAACAAGGTCTTGCCAAATTTTATATTTTGTATTTAGCAGGCGTCGTGTCTGAAATGTAGTCACTGTCTGTCAGAACAGCATTGTAATGCTTTTATCTTAAATTTATTATAAACTTGCTGATCCTTGAAGGGGAGGAAAGTGTATTTCCTTACATTCAATGTCTCCCAAAAGGTGGATTTCAACCTGTAGACCTGTGGTAAAAAACATAATGCTAATTGTAATTTAAATAGCCCAATCACCTTCTGATACCACGGTTTAACACCCAGGTAATTTAAATCAAATTCTGGAAAACACCTTTTTTTTTTTTTTAAAGAGCAAATACATAATGTGCTTTAAATAATGGGAAGACCTACTTGCTAGAGAATGATGAATGCAATTAAATAGATTTAATTACTTTTCTTATACTGTGTATTGAATATACTGTGTATTATATTGTGCTTTTTCAACCGTGTCCCGTTGGCTGCAGAACATTGAGAAAGGCTTCTCTTCTGTATCATTCTTCACCATTTGCCTTTTTTTAGCATTGTTCTTCTAACTTGCTGAAATCCTATTTTTCTCATGTCTGTGATCTTCTTTTGATTTCACTTGTAAATATACATTCATTATTATTTATGTTTTATCTTGTTAATCAACTAACTTCTCCATGTATTTTATTTTTCTTCCTAAATGCATACTTGTGTTCTTCTTGAAGGCAAAATTTGTCCTAGGTTCGGGATCATTTTTCTCATTGGTCATTTTCTCACCTGCACGTAGACTACTTAGGTACCTAATCCTGACCTGTACCCCACATCTTTACAATAAAATAAGGGGAAAAAAAGAAGTTTGTAATAACCTTCCAATAGAGGCAAATCAAAGTGCGAGAAGCATAGATACACCGAATAGGAGTATTGCTTGTTTATGTTCATGCTACCTTCTGACACAGGGGGTGTATGTGCATGCACATTTTTTTTAAAGAATAATTTGATCTGAGGTTTTCATCTGTGTAGAACTGATGTTCTTCTCTACTGCTGCTTGGCGATCACCTTATTAGTTGTGTCTTGATCTGTGTGTGGGCTCTTTTACCATGTACATTTCATTCTCAAATCTAATAGAATAAAATGACCTACTACAGAGATATTTAAAGTGACAGATTAGGAGGAACGATTGTTTTTCTTTCTTTCTTCTTCTTTTTTTTTTTTTCTCCCCGAGTTGGAGTCTTACTCAGTCACTCAGGCTGGAGTGCAGTGGCACTCACGGCTACCCCAGCATCGACTTGCTGGGCTCCAGCAATCCTTCCACCCCAGTCTTCCAAGGAGCCAGACTACAGGTGTGCGCTAACATGTCCAGCTAATTTTTTTATTTAATTGCAGAGACAAGGTCTCACCAAGTTGCCCGGGCTGGTCTCGAACCTGTGGGCTCAGGCCATCCACTCCATTCAGCCTCCCAAAGTGCTGGGATGACAGGTTGAGCCAGAATAGTCTTTCTTTAAGAATGCCGTAGTTTGTTCTCTCTCTTTCTCTCCTATATGTGGCTTAATTATTTTGATGGCTATATGCCATTTTTATGGTTGATGAAATGTGATGTAACAATCACATAGCATTTTCTTAATTTGTTATAGTTCAGAATACCTTACAAATGGATAAAAAGAAAGCTAAATTCCATGAAATAGGGGGAAATCTCCTCCTCACTATTTTGATTTTTTTAGAATTATATTTATCTTTTAACTCCCAGTTCAATTTGTGACAGATCTAGAAATTCATGTCAATTTAACTAACATTTGTTGAATTCAGTAAAGCCTCACACTTCTAACATTTCAACCAAAATTACTTTTTTTTTTGGTCCTATATTCCTTTAGTAATTTGTTTTTGTCCTACCTAAACACTTGATACATGATATTTCTTATTTGAGTTATTGACAGTGATTATAATAAGGACAATTTAAAACCCAAATCTCATTGTCAGATACGGCATTAATCACTTTACATACTTTGTTCCTTAATATAAGTCTAAAACCTAAAAAAGGATGTTTTATTCCTCTAGCAATGATGAATAAATACAGAAAGTTCAAGTGAATTTCCCCAGATCATGTGGATACAGCCAGGATTTGCCATCAAATCTGGTCTTCCCTCCTCCCATATTTTTGTCTTTATACTTATGTGACTCCTCCATGAAAATGTGATGTCCAGGAGGGAAAGGATAGATGAACAGATGTTTATGTAATGTGATAACAGAGCACATTTTCAAAGCATTGATAGCTGTCAACTGTTTGAAAGCTGCAAGGAAGCAGCTAAGTCTTGACAGAAGGAGTAACATTTGGAATGCCTCTAGAAAGATGGGCAAAGCAGGAAGGGAGTCAAAGGATGGCATATCCCCAAGGGAGGGAATGGTGAGTGCAAAGTACAGGCCCTTCAGGGTCCAGTGAGGCTGGGATGTAGGGCAAGTACCAATTTATTAGGATTTGCTTGTTGGCTTTATAAACAATTGGAAGAGTTACATAGCTCTTCTCTCACATCTGGTTTTTTTTGGGAACATTCCATTTATTTGACCTGTTGCCCACGTATGTTTTTGTGTAAGTTAAAAGCAGTAAAATCAGAAAGGATTTTTTGTTATATTAAAAGCTTTGAGACGTAGCCGTTAAGCCAAGTAGAGTCATTGTAGATGTGTTACCCCATCTCTACTCCTGTCCCCGGGGGTTTTATTTTTTGGCTTGCTGCTATATTGGTTGTAGCAAGAATTACAGCCAAATCTGCTGAACGTAGCGTGGCATTTCTTGTAACCTAAATTGATACTAGTGATGTCTTAAGACTACATCCTGCTTCTAACTCATGAGCAAACATTCTGTCTCTTTCACCAGTCAGTGGAATGATAAGATTCATTTACGGAACGCCATTCCCCATAGTGGGCATCTACAATTCACTGGAAGTGATCTCAGTTTTAAAGGCATTCAGCAATGACTATTTCTCTTACCTGTCATTTATATGCACACAAATTCAGTGCTGATTTAGTTTGACAGGAACAAGGAGGAAGAGAGGAATGATGGGAGTAATACAAAGTGACTTCCATGTATCAAAATAGAAAGTTATATTACAAATGTTATATAAAGCTTCCATTTATTGAGACTTTACCAAGTGCTAGGTTCTTTACCAATTGTTTTGTATATGCGCCTTGTCTATTTACTTTTTCAATTTTATTTTAAAGATGTGGGGTCCATTTGGTCCAGAGTCACATTGAGTTTCCGGATCTCCTTGCTGATTTTTTGTCCTGATGATCTGTCTAGGATTGTGAGTGGGGTATTGAAGTCCCCAGTTATGTTGGTGTTAGAGTCAATATCTTTCTTTAGTTTTCCTAGAAGTTGCTTTATGAAAGTTGGCACACCTATGTTGGGTGCATATATGTTTAGGATAGATATTTCCTGTTGATGGAGTGAACCTTTTATCATTATGTAGTGGCCCTCTGTATCTTTTTAAATTTTTGATAGCTTAAATGGTATTTTGTCTGAAATTAGGATCGCGACTCCTCCTTTCTTTTGTGTTCCATTCGCCTGAAAGTTTGTTTCCCATCCTCTTACTTTGAGTCTGTGTATGTCCTTTCTAGTGAGATGAGTCTCTTGAAGGCAGTATATTGTTGCCTGATGATTACCTAACCCTTAACTGTACCCACAACATCATCATAAAAAATATTGATTATTAAAAAAAAAAAAGATGTGGGGTACAACTCAGGATTAGGTATACTAGTAGACATCGTACAGGTAAAGTTTGGGTCTCCCTTTGGTCCCCACTTTGCCTGGTTTGAGATCAGATACCCGTATTGATGTTGTGTCCCCACACCCACCCCAATGGTATCCCGCTACTGCCAATCCCTTTCTTATAGTATAGTTCTCACAACTACCCTATGATGTGTGTATTGTTAACCACATTTAAAATAAGTTGAAATATAACCTTAGTTATTTATGGTGCTACCAGGCTGGAATTGGACTATATGCCTATCTAATTCCAAACCTGTCAATTGCACGTGTGCAACATTATATTGCAACTGCAATATAACAGCTAGTCAAAAATTAAAATATTGTTCTTAAGTCAGACAGATCTAAAACACGATTTTGTGCATCTCACATTTACACAGAGCATACCACATTTTAGGAAAGGAAAAACTATATTAAAATGGTAATACTCAATGTATATGTCAATAACATAAGATGAATACAAGACATGATTGACTTCTGCACTTGCAAGAGGTGCTCAAAATTGTTACCATCAGTGTCCTGATACTTCTGATTATGACTAACTAAAAGTAATACATAGATAACATCTCTTAAAATGTGTATACATATTTTGGCACCCTTGGTATTTATTCTATTTTAGAATTATTATTGATGTTATTATTTTTATTATTTCATTAGCTATGCTATGCCATAAAGATTTTGTTTCATATTCAGTGATAGTCTACAACATTATATCAAGCAGACCGATTCAGTTCATGGTTCTTTTTGATTAAAATGCATCAGTCATTTATGTAAGATATGGTCAATGAATTCCCCTTGAAATCTTGGAAACAGGTAATTAAATTCTGTCATTTCCCAAACTTTGGCTTTGTTCTTTTTCTGGAAAGACATTATATGATCCTAGAGTAAACCAGGTCTCATTCCCCAAAAGTTAATTAATACGAAAATAAATTTTCTGTACACTAGTGATTGTTCTTATTAAGTAAATCAATATAGCAGAACACACTGTTTTTAAGCAGAACATTTTTATTTTTATATTTTGATAACTCTAAAATGTTTTGAAAATTTGCAAAGGTAAGAAAAGGAAGGCTAATGCATTCTTTTTGCACAATCAGCCAATTCTTAGTTTCTGCTTCGATTGGTACATTGAGAAAATGCTAATGCAATATTTGTAACCTGTTAAGGAATATCAAGTGTCTCTAAGAAAGGAATAATAAAATGCTAATGATCAGCATTAACCATTTGAATTGGAAGGGATTATAGAGGAACATTTGTGTCCTAACCCTGCCAAGAGAGGATTGCTTTCTACAGGAATCCCGATGCAGCAATGACTGGTACCTGTCAGACTATTGCAGTAGTCAAAATCCTGTAGGGGAAAAGTTTGTTTTATTGTTATTATCTGAAATTTCATAATGCCTTATATAGAATTTTACATATGCTAAAGAAGTTTCTGGATGAATATTTTAAAATTCCAATAATGAGGAATTCTCTGCTGCAAAAAGCAGCCCATTTAATTTTAAAACATTTTATTTTATTTCAACCTACTTAAGTAAAATGTATTCTCATCATCTTTCTGGCACCAAATAGCAAAACCCAAATTCTTCTTCCATGAGGGTTCAGCAGATATTCATCATTCAAACAAGTTCATCGGTGTCTCTCTTAAAAATAGGACATGGAGAACTGGACACTCCATACACAGTGGTCCTACGAATTCCGAATGTAATGATTTTTCACCTCCATTTTTTTCTGGTCACTTAGATTACATTGCAATTCTTGGCAGCCTTTTCTTGGTTTACGTTTAGCAGTCAACTCAAATTCTTGTGTGTTTTTTTTTTTTGTCTTTTTCTATCACATTATTATCATACAAATGTACCTTTTAGAAACCTTCTCCACAGTAAGGAAGAATCTCTACACTTTAAGAACGTTGAAATAGGCCATAAAGGAGAACAAAAGCATGCGATTCACAGAAAATTGAATGGAGTTGGATACCATCATACTGTGTAGTCTATACTGAATGTTCTCACTCACACGTGAGAGCTGAACGTTCATCACATTAACACCAGGGAGGGATCAGCAGTCAGTGGACACTGCCGGGGAGGGAGGTGAGAGGAGGCATGTGGTATCACAAAGGTTACCTGGTCCTAAACCAGGGAAGTGTGGGCCAGTTGGAGGTCCAAACTTCACCTGCACGAAGCCTGCTGTGTAACTAATCCTGACTTGTACTCCACATATCTATTTTTAAAAACGTAGTGAAATAGGGAAAACTGAGCAGGCAGAAAAACCTTGACTTTCGTGGGTGGAGGGTGACCCTTCAGGTATTTTCTTTTGCAAAACACTTCCTCACTTCTCAGATGTTATTGTTTTGTTTTCTCCTGTGTTGTTTTCATATGAACTGTTATTGAGCCAGGGCCACACATGTGATTGTGTGCGATGATTTTATAGACATCTGCAGCACTCTGTGTTCAACCCCCACAGTGAATGTCCTGCTGCTGATAGGAAGCTTTCTCTATATGAGCATTGAGGCTACTGAGATTTACTTATTACATCCATTTTCTTTACCAGGTTTGCTCTTACTCATTATAACATTGTGCTTTTGTCAATGGTATCGTCTTTTGACTTTTAAAAAATCCATAGGTACTTGAAAATAGCTACTGCCATGGGAGAGAGACACTGATGAATGTGTTTGAATGATGAATATTTGAAGGACCATCCTGAAAAAAGAGTTAGGATTTTGCTATTTAGTACCAATGGATGACGAGTGGTTTTTCTGAAACCACAAAATGCCCACTTCTGTAAGTGAAAAAAGTATAGAAAAAGTCATTGTAGCTTTTTAGTTTTCAACAATTACTTTGTCAGAATGTTTATGCATTTCTAAATATTGTCATCTTTATTCACAAATGTTTTCCATATCTATTTGTATAATCTCTGTAAAAATTTCGTATTCTATACAGCATGCATATATATATATGGTAAGTAACAATATATTTACTACTTAGGCAAACAATTAAAAATGGAAGCAATACTCTTTATACACAGACAATATCTCAGAAGATAACAGTAGAGCAAACCGAGGTAGAAGAATGAGCTAATTAGATGGAAGAGGAGAAACGTTCCCACTTTAGTTTTCAAGTGCCTGTTTTTCAGTCTATTTATTTGTATTATAACATGTTCCTAAGTGAGGCAATTATATGATGCTCATAGATTTTGCAAACAAGATATGAAATTGTCAAGCATTATACACTGTTCCACAGAATGGCATTACAGTATTAATTTTATAACTTGGCATGGCCTCTTATGTCATATTTGCAGATTAGAATGCAAAACTAATAGTTTTGCCCAATTGGTATATATATTAAAACAATGTTAAAGCAATACAGTAAAACACAATGCCAATAACCAACAAATTACATTAAGTAGTATATTGCAGTTTTAATTTTTAAAATCAGGTTTAGTGAGGTATAACTTACATAGAGTAAAATTTGTCCTTTTCAGTGTACAGTTATGAGTTTTCACAGACTGCTATCATAATCAAGACACAAAACATTTTCATCACCCCCACAAATGTTCCCTCATTCCCCTTGTAGTCAGACTTCAATGTGAATAGCTTTATTGTCTCCCATCTGCAGTGCCACCACCAGAAAGGGAATGAACCTCTAACCCCAGATCCACCAGAAAGCCCTGAGTTGCTTGACCTCTGCAAGGGGCCACTTCTAGACCCTCCAACCCCAGGCAGCAGGCTGGGGCACCACACTTGATTCAGCAGTGGCTAAGGTTGCACTTGTGAAGCTATATATGCAGTTGCCATCAGATCAATTGGAGAAAAGCATTTTCCAGCTTATGGATACTGTTTTTTTCATAGGGGGTTGGAGTGCTGGGATGGATGTCGATTATTATACTAATTTGGTAAAGATCAGTCAATAATTTTCAGTAAGATAGTTAAAATTAATGTTTTTTAATGTAAAAGACTTTTAAATATGTTATCTGTAAGGTATCTATGTTTTAAGGTAAGAATTCACATTGTATCTAACATAGCAGAAAATATTTTGGGCACAAATATAATCTGAAAGAATTTATGCCTAATCTTTTTTTTTTTTAATCATTTTTAATTCCTTAAAGTATAGTAGATTTTCACTCTGATATCTTTAGTCTCAAGACTAATAAATAGAATTTTTCCTTCAATTTATTATATTCATATTCTGAATTTCATGTGCAGATATTTGTTGTTTATTATGTCTGTACGCCAGCAACAGACAGATAACCAAGTAAAAATCACAATCCCATTCACAATAGCCACAAAAAATATTGAATACCTGAGCATCCACTTAACTAGAGAAGTGAAAGATCTTTACAACAAGAACTATAAAACGCTGCTCAAAGAAATCAAAGATGACACAAACAACTGGAAAAAAATTCCATGTTCATGGATCAGAAGAATCAATATTTTCTATTTATTTATTTATTTATTTTGAGTTGGAATCTCACTCCGTTGCCCAGACTGGAGTGCAGTGGCCGCTCCTGGCCACCGCAGCCTCGACCTGCGGGGCTCCGGCGATCCTTCCACCTCAGTCTTCCAAGTAGCTGGAACTACAGGTGCACGCTACCACACCCGGCTAATTTTTTGATTTATTGTAGAGATGAGGTCTCACCAAGTTGCCCAAGTGGGTCTCGAACCCGCGGACTCAGGCAATTCACTCACCTCAGCCTCCCAAGGCATGGGATTACAGGCTGAGCCACTGAGCCCGGCGAATCAATATTTTCAAGACGTCCATCCTAACCAGGCAATATGGAGATTCAATGCAATATCCATCAACTTATCAACATTGTTTTTCTCAGAAACTGGAAATAACAATACAGAAATTCTTATGGAAACAGAAAGAGCACTAATAGCCAAATCAATCCTCAGCAAAAGGAACAAAGTGAAATATATCACACTTCTAGACTTTAAACTTTATTACAAGGCTACAGTAACCAGAATAACTTGGTATTGTTACAGGAATAGGCACATAGACCAATGGAACAGGACAGAGATTCTGGAAGCAAAAATTCAGTCTCTCAACCAACTCATCTTTGACAAAGCCACCAATAACAACCACTAGGGAAAGGAGACCAGCAGATGGTGCTGGAAAAACTGACTGACTACATGCAGAAGAATAAAACTGGATCCCTACCTACCATCACATACAGAAATGAACTCTAAATGGATCAAAGACTTAAATGTGTAAAACCTCAAATTTTAAGAATCCTAGAAGAAAATGTAGGAAACACCCTCATGCATGTTGGAGTAGGCAACAAATTCTTGACCAGATCCCCAAAAGTGAATGCCACAAAAGTTAAGATAGACAAATGGGACCTCATCAAACTGAAAACCTTTTTTGCACAGCAAAAGAAACCATCAAGAGAGTAGGGAGACAGCCCACAGAATGGGAAAAGTTTGCAAATTATGTATCTGGCAAAGGCCTTACATCCAGGATCTACAAGGAACTCAAAGTGAAAGAAAAGAAAAACACATTAAAAAGTGAGCAAAGGACATGAATAGATACTTTTCAAAAGAAGACATGCAAACTGCCACCAGATCCATGAGAAAATCCTCAGCTTCGCCAATTCTCAGAGACATGCAAATCAACACACACAATGAGCTACTACGTAACTTCAGTAAAGATGGCCATCATTAATAAATCAAAAAACCATAGATACTGCCTCGGGAACAGAGAAAGGGGCACACTCTAACTGTTGGTGGGAGAGCAAGCTAGTTCAACAGCTATGAAAAGAAGTGTGGCAATTCCTAAAATAACTAAAAATTGACCTTCTATACGATCCAGCAATCCTCTTGGAAACATACCTGGAGGAACATAAATCATTCTACAAAAAAACACACCCGCACACACATTTATTTCTGCACTCTTCACAAAAGCAAAAACATGGAACCAGATCATGCACTTCTCAGCAAATTGGTGGAGTTGGAGACCATCATACTTAGTGATCTATCACAGAAACAAAAACTGAATACCAAATGTTGTCACTCATAAGTGGGACCTGAACCTTAATCACATTAGCACAAGAGAGGGATTGGAAGTCACTGGGCACTGCCAAGGGAGGAAGGGGTGACTTGTAACAACACAAAGGGTACCTGGTCTATACCAGGGGGTGTGAGGACCAGTTGGAGGCCCAAACTTACCTGAGTGCAGCCTACTTTTATAGTTAATCCTTACTTGTATCCCACATCTCTCTAATAAAATAAAATTTAATTGAACAAAAAAGCTTGTTCCACTTGATTTCATCCCTGAAAGCAGTGGAAAAACTTACTATTTTGTTGCTGTTGAGAAGTCAACTGTAGTTTGAACATCATATCTGATGGTTAAAATTTAGCCCCTGCTATTGAAGTGTTGCCCATTTCGAGAGAGCTATTGTTGTTTTCTCCCCTAATTTTGGAGCACATGGTGGAAAAGTATTAAACAAATGTTATTGCAACAATAACCGCACATCTGTATTTACAAAACTACAGAAACCTTTTGCAGTTCTCCAGAAACCTGTTATAATAACATGCTAGTCACCTTTGGTTATTTTTTTGGTGCAATTCATGCATTTATTTGATACTGTTAAATACCTACTGTGTGGCAAGCATAATTTAAATGCAGGGAACATTGTAGTACACAAGTAAAGTCATTGTCTTCATGGAATTCTAATTATATTGAGAGAACAAGAAATGAAATATAGAAGAATGCCAGATAAATTTTAAATGCTATAAAGAAAATTAATGCTGGCTGATAGGATGGAAAGTGATGGCAAGCTCTCACTTTGAGAGACAGATACAGTGGTCAGAAAAGTCTTCTTTGAGGTGGTGACATTTGAGCCAAAGGGAACAAGAAAAAGCCATGTGACTTTCTATTCCAGTAGAGTAAACAACAAGTATCTGACCTGAAATGGGCAACACTGGTGTGTCGGAGTAGTGCTATTAAAGTATGCTCACCGGGCTGGTTATTTATTGCTGATATACAACAAGATAAGACAAAAATTCAGAGTAAACTTTTATAGCACTTTGATGTAGTACTTGTGTGTGTTGAATCTGGTAATGGATACCTGTTGCATGTCTTCTTCATTTCATTATTTAGTCCTTTATTTTTATTGTATTTTAAAAAAATATAGGCTTACTCTAAATTGGAGAAGGAGACAGGTCCTTCCCCAAAGATAATTAACTTGAGAAGCAGCATGTCGGGGGAAGAGAAGTTAGAGTGAGAAGACTTTGGTTCACTTCGCTGCAGTGAGACGGTGAATATGCTCTCTACTGAGTACAAAAGGAACCAAAATGAGAGGCTAAGGGTGAGGGTGGGGATTTAGAAGAGGTGAGGAGAGACGGAAAGATGTAAATTAATCTACAAGGAGAATACGTAGATCAGGGAAATAGAAGTGTTGCCTGGCTGTGCTGAGGACCAGCCTTATATTTCTACTGAATGTGAAATGAATCATGGTTTCACAGTCAGTGTACTTGAAAAAAATTTAGCTACTTCATTGCAAGTTCAGAGTAAGCATAGTGTAGGGTTTAACTAAGAGCTGAGGTTTCTGCAACAAAATATTAAGAGGAAAAAAAAGAGTTGAGAGCTTATGAAAGGATGCGATTAGAATGATGTGCTTGGAATCTAAGCTGGGTAAAGAGTGAAGGCCTAGGGGTGATGGCCAATGGAAAGATGAGTGGACTAGTACAGCCAGTGAGGCCAAAGAACCCCTGGGATGGGAGTGCCAGAGCTCCTGAGCTGAAAGGTAAGGTATTAGGTCCGTGAGAAGATTGCCTAAATTGGTGTTTGGAAATGGTGCAATTATTGGTAATGACTCAGGTAGAAAAGAGGTCACCTTACTGTGTCATTATTCTAAAACGCTAACAGAAAGCCTCATCTTCAAACTTCTATAGGACAGAGTAGCAGTAAAACACCATGTTTTAGGTACAGTCACCATTAGAAAAAAAAATATGTGTACTAATGACATTTATATTTCCAATCAGATCATTGCAAAGGTTTTCGCTGAATGCTCGTCTGCAGTGAATGTGTAGTTTCCTTCCATTTCTGTATCAGGCGAGAGGTGACCCCATTTGGAGTGGCTTACGTGGTGATTAGTCAAAAGGACTGGACTGGGAGAATGGGTAGAGAGAGAGGAGCTGAGTTACTGCATTAGTGTCAGCTGTCTTGTAGCTCAATGCCAATCTCTTGTTATTGCCTTTTGCCTCTCTTTTGTCTTAAGGTATGGGGGAAGGATTTATAGTGGAGCGATCTACATTGTTGGAGAGAAAGGGGAGATGGCCGTACATTTCTGGACCCATCAACTTTAGACAAACAGTATTGAATATTTTGATTCCCTTAACATGGGGGAATTTTGAGAAGTATTTGAGAAATAAGTCAGTATTTTAGTTCTAGGATCATAAATATCTTAGCAGTTGTAATAATTTTAAGTTATATGGAGAAGCAGTGCACCTAATTGTCTATTTGGTTATGGCTTAAAATATAGCATGCCCCGTATATGGTAGGCTTTCTTTTGTGTATTAAAAAAAGAAATGCATTCTATGCCTAGTGTGGTGGCTCATGCCTGTAATCCCAACATTTTGGAGGATTGCTTGAGCCTAGGGGTTCCAGATCAAACTAAGCAACATAGTGAGACATCATCTCTCCCAAAAAAACCCCAAAAAACAAAAAGTTGGGTGTCGTAGTGCACCCCTGTAGTCCCAGCTACATTTTATTTTCATTTATAAGAAATATGTTTGCATTTGGAAGACACATGTCTGTGAAAGCAATGTGTGCATGCGTGCACACACACACACTTGCAGTGTTTACATTCTTAACTTTTTTTTTTTTTTTTTTTGAGTTGGAGTCTCACTCTGTCACCCAGACTGGAGCGCAGTGGCCATTCCCGGCCACCGCAGCCTCGACCTGCTGGGCTCCGGCAATCCTTCCGCCTCAGCTTTCCAAGTAGCCGGAATTACAGGCATGCGCTACCACGCCCGGCTGATTTTTTTTTTTTTATTTATTGTAGAGATGTCTCGCTGCACAGGCGGGTCTCGAACCTGCGGGCTCAGGCAATCCACTTACCTCAGCCTCCCAAAGGCGCGTGATTACAGGCTGAGCCACCGAGCCCAGCCATTCTTAACTTTTAATGAACTGTTATTATAGTCATAATTTCCCATGTGCTTCCAATGTTTAATTTACCTGTCTGAAAGCTATGATGGATCTGTTCACCTTAGTTGATATTTATTCCCTTTACTTCATTACACATAATCTACCTGTGCAAGATCTTATGGCCTGTGGTAGACTTTATACTCTACTACACAGTTTATCAGCTTCTTTGCAGACTTCTCAATTTAAATTTTAAAGTAAAAATGAATAAATTTGTGTTGCTTGTTGAGCCCATGATCTGAATGACGCCTGGCCTGTGGTTCTAGAGTGATAACTAGAGAATGGAAAGCAAGTTCATAGATTGTCATTTACAAGGGCTGTATTATTTTTATATGGTCTTTATAGATACACACACACACCCCCATAGATTTATACAGTATATACATGTTCATATATATTTCACATATATTAATATGTAACTAAATGCTCATATGTGTTTAAGGAGTAAGAGAGAAGAGCTGTTTACTGATGATCAGAAATAGTTTGATGTTTGGAAGGAAGAAAGATTTATTTTAATTTATATAGGGCAATACACTGTACCATCTGCTGTTGAAAAATGAACAGTTATGTAAAATTATGTGTTAAAACCAAAAATTAATTTAAATGTTTTTTCTTGTGATTTCTGTATGTGAGAATTGAATGGAATTATTAAACTCATTCCACCACATCAAAAGGGCAGTTTCAGAAATCCAAGTCCAGGATGAGGTGGAACTGTTTTGTAAACAAAGCAAATAAATGTAAAATGATTTTACAACCAAAATTGGAATAATACATCCCTAGTCACTGACAACAGTTGCTTTAATACGTAACAAAGCTGTTTAGAAGATTGTCAAAATGCTGTAACTCAGGTTTACACACAGCTCAATGTATTTTTGTTTTGCTTTTGCTGTTGTAGGACTCCATGTTCCCAATCTCCATCGGATTTTAATCATGGGGTTTGTTTTGTTTATGCTTTTATTTTTCTTTCTCTTTTAGAAGAACTTATTCTGCTATGTTCTTTATAACTCTTATGAAGGTAGTTGAAGGTATAAATAATGATTTATCCAACATTCATCTCTGATATATATCTCTTTTTCAATGTATGTAAAAGAGGGTTATTTTATCTTCAGAGATGTGACAATATTTGTCAGTAATTTGTACTAAAATGTTATGTTTATTAGTCAGGATTGTTCCCTTCAGCCATAAAGATTTTTGTGTTGCTACATTGTCTTAATACATTTTCAAAGTTTCATTTAGGTACAATAATTTTGACTGCTGTATAACAAAATATTGAACAAAAGATCACGTAGATCTTCCCTTGTAGTTTAATTTCATCAAGAACAACTCTTCATATGCTTAAATTTTTCTCACCAATTAAGAAATCAAGTTGTGTTTAATAGGTGATTCAACTTCATTGAGTGTAAAAGTACAAGTTATTAGGTTTACTAGAAGAAAAGATACAAACACAGAGATAGTTTTGAAGCCATAGAAATAATTCTCCTTTATGGTGCGTGGCTCTGATTAGATTCTTCTGCTTTCTGGTAAAAGCAAATTGCTGTAGTCTTTTTTTTTTTTTTTTCCTTAATCTTTGGATATCTAACCCCCATATTTAAGGGGTATTGGATCCGTCCTGTCAATATAAGACAATTTCTTTTAAATGAATACTAAGCCTTTGTATGAACTTAAAAGTATTTCTAGTGTAAAAACCCAGCAGGAAATTAAATCTGAAAAGCCACCTGCGTTTTTCTACCTACCTTATTTTGATCTATGAAATGGGTATCCTGATGATGATGTTAATTCTGAGATAAAATTATTCAGTAGCTCAAATAATTTACCCTTTCTTGAAAATAATCATTTTTTTCCTGCAAATTAGGAAGTTACGTGTATATGACTCAGTGGTTAATGTATTAAAATCAATTTTGTTACAAAAATAAGGGAACCGAAGGACACCATAACAATATTTCAAGCTGGGGATGGGATTGGTAAAGTAGAGATGTTTTGGACAAGCTCTTGATATCTATTAAGGGATATTTGACATATAAAACATATTTTGAGGTATTTATTTGCAAGGTAATATTTCAAATTAAAGGCAAAATATTGTTTATAGTTGTAATTTGCCATTTTCTTTTTTTTTTTCTTTTTCATTAATCAGTATTTTTTATTATGGTTTTGTGGGGTACAGTTAAGGGTAGGTGTACAATGACGTTTCATTCAGGCACCCTGTAGATAAGAAGTGTTTTCCCATCCCCCGACAGATATTTGCTACTGTTAATC
Source organism: Carlito syrichta (assembly GCF_000164805.1). Lineage (NCBI taxonomy): Eukaryota > Metazoa > Chordata > Mammalia > Primates > Tarsiidae > Carlito > Carlito syrichta. The sequence goes on from NW_007215385.1 coordinate 26,818, forward strand.
CCATCCCCCTCCCCCCCATAGTTTCCCAGTACCATCCGTCATTTTCTCATAGTATTGCATTGGATGTTCGAGGTCCATTATATGAGTGAGAACATGTGATATTCGGATTTTTGTTTTTGTGAGAGGTCACTCAGTATTATAGACTCTAGTTCCATCCAGGTTGCAGCGAAATTCATGATTTTGTTCTTTTTTATGGCTGCGTAGTATTCCATCGTGTATATGTACCACATTTTTTTAATCCAGTCCTCTTTTTGATGGGCAGCATGGTTG
>NW_007215386.1:0-739 GCF_000164805.1 Carlito syrichta
AATTCTGATTAATTGAATGTTTTTGAGAAGGAAAATGGATCAAAAAACTTGAAACCTTTCTTGAATATTTTCCATTTTTATTTTTATTTCATAAAGGATTTTTATCATTCCTTATTTAAATAGTTTGCATGTTATGATCTTCATAAAAAGAATCAATTCTCCTTCAATTTGGAAATCGTAGAATGTTAAGACATTGAACAGGACCTCACTTGACTCTAGGGTATAACAGTGGCCATGCTAGAGGCAGCAAGAGTAGAAGTACTTGTAGGAGTTGGTCTTTCATTTTGTCTTAATTGTTTTCTTTTTAAACGTGAATATAAAAAAGCAAAACAAAAAACCGGAAGTAAATTCTGGTTGTTAGATTTTTAACTGCGTTTTACTTTAAAATCATTTGAAGCATAAGAAGAAATACAGCCATAGAAAGGTGAACTATACTTGACCTTTATCATATTCTTTCATTCATTCAATGAACCTCGAGGAAACCACTTTGCTCCAAATACCAGTTCCTTTCCTCAAGGAGCTCACAAGCATAATCTGTAATTGTTAGGCAGTGGGCCATGGAACAGCCTTACAGAGAGTTATGGGAACTCTGGGTGCTGAGGCCTATTTACCAGTTAGTCTGCCAGTAAGCTGGTAGCATCTTGAGGAAATGAGGTGTGCCTGGTTCCCCATTGTATAATTATGTCTAGCATGGTGCCTGTGCATAGCAGGCACAGTACAGTATGGCAGGGGAAAGGTA
>NW_007215387.1:0-1906 GCF_000164805.1 Carlito syrichta
TTCATTGTAAGCCAAATATCATTACAATAAAATAATTGGTTCTAATGCTTTACTAGTTAAATTCTAAGATTTCCCCAAGATAAGCAAGACAGTAAATTTCAAATGTTTTACCATGAAAAATGATAGGTATGTGAGGTGATGACTATGTTAATGAGTTTGATTTAATCATTCCATATCGTATACATATATCAAAATACCACTTGTATCCTGTAAGTGTATACAATTATGATTTGTCAATTTAAAATATCAATAAGAAATAAAAAGTAAAATGATACATTCCTGTCTCAAAAAGAAAAGAATCTTCCATTTCAGTGATATGTCTTCAACCACTCTCTACTAGACTAATAATGTCCATGACCCTAAACCCCGTGGAGTTTTTCCAGGCTGAACTGACTTGATCTTCCAGTAGCATTTAGCACCATAGTAAACTACTCTCTTTTAGAAGAAAATTCTTCTTGTGACTTTTCTGACCTTTTGCCTTTCTGTCCTGTTTCAGGACCCTTCCCATCTACCAGACTTGATCCTGGACCCTTGCCTTTCCTTACCATATGTGCTCATTCTAGGCCATTTTGCCTACTCCTGTGGCTTTGAGGAAAACCCAAATTTCTATTTCTGGCCTAGACTTTATTATGATTATTTTTTATAGCTGCACTATTCACAATAGCAAAAACGGACCTAGATTTTATTTTGAGCATGATGCATGTATATCCAAGTGCCCACTCAAAATCTCCACTTTGATATATCACATGTACTAAACTAATATGTCTGAAATTGAACTCATGACCTTTTATCTAAACTGAACCTGTCTTTTTTTTTTCCTTTGAGGCAGGGTTTTGCTGTGTTTCTCCAGGCTGGAGTGCAGTGGTGCGATCCTGGCTCACTGCAACCTCAAACTCCTGGGATCTTCCCAGGTAGCTAGGACTACAGGTGCACACCATCACACCTGGCTAATTTTTATATTTTTTGCAAAGATGAGGTCTCACTGTGTTGCCCGGCTGGTCTCAAACCCCTGACCTCAAGCGATCCTCCTGCCTTGGTCTCCCAAAGTGCTGGGATTACAGGCGTAAACCACCGTTCCAAGCCTGTACTGAACCTGCTTTTTTTTGTAGACTTCCCTAACCCAGTAGAGGACAACACTATTGCTCATAAAAATAATAATGCCAGAGATCTGGGGGTCTTTGAAAATCTTTCCCTTTTGTTCCCAGTCTATATTCTTCAGCCCTTCCCCCATCATCTAGATAAGCACCAAATGCTGTTAATTCTACTTCCCAAACATTTCTTTCTACCTTCTCCCACCTGTGTGTTCTTTTCATCCTCTCCCACAGTGTTCCAACCACACAAGTTTTGTGTGGTCTCTCACATGGGTCGGGTTTCTTTCTACCTCAGGCCCTTAAGGTACATTGCTTTTTTTTCTGCCTGGGAGGCTCACACCCCCCACCCCTCCATTCCTCTTCCCAACTCCACTTTCTCCATTTTTTGCCAGACAAGTCCTGACCATCCTTGAGGAGCCTTCCCTGGCCTTCCCTCCTAGGTTGCCTGACCACCTTCAGGCCAGACCAGGTCTTCCTCTTAGATCCTCTGTGCCCTGGATTTTTCCTCCGTGATCTTTATTACAGTTGTTCTTAAGTATGTGAATGTATGTTTAATGTCTGTCGCTCCCTCTAGGCAGGGACATTTGTTTACATCTGTTTGTACAGTCAGCTCTCACCTCAAAGTGTGGCACATAGTAGGCTTTCAGTAAGTCTTTGAATGAATATGTGTTCTATTTGGTTTACATCAAAGTATGCTATAATTACGTGAAAATTTTAAGGGATAGTATAAAATAATTCACAAATATATGGAAGGAGCATTATCATACTCTACTAATTATGTGTACTTTAGCAAACCTTGTAATTTTTTTCTTGCT
>NW_007215388.1:0-529 GCF_000164805.1 Carlito syrichta
TATATAATGATAAACTTCCAATCCATCAACAAGAAATATCCATCCCAAACATATATGCACCTAATATATGAGCACCAATGCTTGTAAAGCAGCTTCTAGACAAACTAAAAAAGAGATGGACTCTAACACTATCATAGTAGGGTACTTTAATACCCTGTTCACAACCCTGGACAGATCATCAAGACAAAATATCAGCAAGGACATCCAGAACCTCAATGAGACTCTTGAACAAATGGACTTAATTGATACTTACAGAACACTTCACCCAAAGAACACAGAATATACATTCTACTCACCACCACATGGAACGTACTCCAAGATCAACCACACCATTGGCCATAAATCAAGCATAAACACATTTCTTAAGATTGAAATCTTGCCATGCACCTTTACAGACCACAGTGGAATAAAAATAAATATCAACACCAACAAAATTTTCCCAAAACTTGCAAAGACATGGTCACTAATCAGCATGATGCTGAACAATGACTGGGTCAACACTGAAATCAAAGAAGAAAATTAAATGATT
>NW_007215389.1:0-793 GCF_000164805.1 Carlito syrichta
CAGCTTCTAGACAAACTAAAAAAGAGATTGACTCTAACACTATCATAGTAGGGTACTTTAATACCCTGTTCACAACCCTGGACAGATCATCAAGACAAAATATCAGCAAGGACATCCAGAACCTCAATGAGACTCTTGAACAAATGGACTTAATTGATACTTACAGAACACTTCACCCAAAGAACACAGAATATACATTCTACTCACCACCACATGGAACGTACTCCAAGATCAACCACACCATTGGCCATAAATCAAGCATAAACACATTTCTTAAGATTGAAATCTTGCCATGCACCTTTACAGACCACAGTGGAATAAAAATAAATATCAACACCAACAAAATTTTCCCAAAACTTGCAAAGACATGGTCACTAATCAGCATGATGCTGAACAATGACTGGGTCAACACTGAAATCAAAGAAGAAATTAAATGATTCCTGGAAACAAATGAAAATGAATAAACATCTTACCAAAACCTCTGGGTTGCCATGAAATCAGTTTTAAGAGGAGAATTTATATCTCTACAAGCACACATCAAGAAAATGGAAAGATCACAAGTGGAGAGCCTAACAAACCACCTAAGGGAGCTGGAAAGAGAAGACCACCAAAACTCCAACTTTAGCAGAAGAATCCAAATCACAAAAATAGGAGCACAAATACAGGACATAGAAGACAAAAATATCATAGAAAACATCAGCAAAGCAAAAAGTTGGGTTCTTTGAAAGATTAATAAGATTGATGGGTCCCTAACCAGACTGACCAAGAAAAAGAGAAGAAAAAGTCCAAATAA
>NW_007215390.1:0-763 GCF_000164805.1 Carlito syrichta
TCCTTAGAAAGAGAAACAAAGCAGGAAGTATCACACTCCCAGACTTCAAGCTCTACTATAAAGCTACAGTAATCAAAACAGCTTGGTATTGTTATAAAAACAGGCACATAGACTAATGGAATAATATAAAGATTTCAGAAGCAAAGCCTTAATTGCTCAATCAACTCATCTTTGACAAAGCCTCCAACAAAAACTTCTGGGGAGAGGAAAACCTATTCAATAAATGGTGCTGGGAAAACTGGCTGTCTACATGCAGAAGACTGAAACAGGACCCCTACCTATAATCATACAAAAAATTAACTCTAAATGAATCAAAGATCTAAATGTAAAACCTCAAACTATAAGAACCTTAGAAAACTCAGGAGACACCCTTATGGAAATTGGAACAGGCAAGAAATTCTTATCCAGAACAGTAAAGGCCAATACCTTAAGAAATAAGATAGACACGTGGGATATCATCAAATTAACAAGCATCTGCAAAGCAAAATAAACCATCAAGAGATCAGTGAGACACCCCACAGAATTGGAAAAAAATATTTGTTAACTTTATATCTGACAAAGGCCTAACATCTAGGCTCTACAAGGAACTCAGACACACCAAAGGGAAAAAAAGCAAATAGTCCCTTAAAAAAGTGAGCAAAACACATGAGTAGACACTTCTTAAAAGAAGATATACAGGCAGCCAACAGACACATCAAAAAGTGCTCAGCTTCACTCATCACAGGAGGAATGCAAATCAAAACCACACTGAGATACCACCTAA
>NW_007215391.1:0-457 GCF_000164805.1 Carlito syrichta
AAAACCTCAAACTATAAGAACCTTAGAAAACTCAGGAGACACCCTTATGGAAATTGGAACAGGCAAGAAATTCTTATCCAGAACAGTAAAGGCCAATACCTTAAGAAATAAGATAGACACGTGGGATATCATCAAATTAACAAGCATCTGCAAAGCAAAATAAACCATCAAGAGATCAGTGAGACACCCCACAGAATTGGAAAAAAATATTTGTTAACTTTATATCTGACAAAGGCCTAACATCTAGGCTCTACAAGGAACTCAAACACACCAAAGGGAAAAAAAGCAAATAGTCCCTTAAAAAAGTGAGCAAAACACATGAGTAGACACTTCTTAAAAGAAGATATACAGGCAGCCAACAGACACATCAAAAAGTGCTCAGCTTCACTCATCACAGGAGGAATGCAAATCAAAACCACACTGAGATACCACCTAACCCCTGTAAGAATGGCCATCA
>NW_007215392.1:0-720 GCF_000164805.1 Carlito syrichta
TAAGAAATAAGATAGACACGTGGGATATCATCAAATTAACAAGCATCTGCAAAGCAAAATAAACCATCAAGAGATCAGTGAGACACCCCACAGAATTGGAAAAAAATATTTGTTAACTTTATATCTGACAAAGGCCTAACATCTAGGCTCTACAAGGAACTCAAACACACCAAAGGGAAAAAAAGCAAATAGTCCCTTAAAAAAAGTGAGCAAAACACATGAGTAGACACTTCTTAAAAGAAGATATACAGGCAGCCAACAGACACATCAAAAAGTGCTCAGCTTCACTCATCACAGGAGGAATGCAAATCAAAACCACACTGAGATACCACCTAACCCCTGTAAGAATGGCCATCATTAATAAAACAAACAACAACAGATGCTGGCGAGGATGTGGAGAAAAAGGAATGCTTCTACACTGCTGGTGGGAATGCACACATGCACAACCTCTCTTGAAAACAGTCTGGAAATTTCTGAAAGAACTAGAAATTGACCTTCCATATGACCCAACAATTCCCCTATTGGGAATATACCCAGAGGAACTCAAATTATTCTATGAAAAAGATACCTGCACGTGTATGTTTTTTGCAGCTGTATTCACAATAGCAAAAACATGGAACCAACCGTGTTGTCAATCGAAGCTGGGCTGGATTAAAAAAAATGTGGTACATATACACAATGGAATATTATGTAGCCATTAAGAAGAACACATATATGGCG
>NW_007215393.1:0-872 GCF_000164805.1 Carlito syrichta
GCGAATAGGCAGGGGCTTGGTAGAATCAGAGAAGTGAAAAATTACAAAGGTTTAGTCAGTGTAAATGTGACAAGGCCAGTTTTGTCTGCTAGGTGGCAATGATAGAGACTGGGAGGCAGAGGCCCTCCCCTCGGTTACTGGCTAAAATAAGCAGTACATTTTAGGGACAGCCTTGAGTTTTCTCAGGCCGGTACTTTAAGAGGGACTAGAGTCATTTTAGGGATATGGCCTCGTGCTCTTAGAAGCTATGTTAGTATTTGTTCAAGTCTTTAATTTTTTTTGTTGTTGTTGAGAGACAGGATCTTACTCTATTGTTCAGGCTGGAGTGCAGTGGCGAGATTAAAGCTCACTATAATCTCCAACATCTGGGTTCAAGCCAGTCTCCCATCTCAGCCTTTCGAGTACTTGGGACTATAGGCACATGTCATCATGCCTGATTAATTTTTTAATTTTTTATAGAGGTGGGTTACATAGGCTGGTCGTGAACTCCTGACCTCAAGTGATCCTCCCACCTCAGTCCCCCCAGAGTGCTGGGTTTTCAGATGTGAGCCACCATACCCGGTCTCAAGTCTTTATAGACAAAAATTGAGGCCTAGCTGAGAAGAGGGCTGGGAGGAACCTGGCTAGAGTTTGGTCAAGAAGAGAATCTTTGTCACTAGCAAGTCTAAGATATTTTGCTCTTTACAGAAAAAATTGCTGGCCCCTGGAACAAACCCCTTTGTACTCACACCCAACCCTAGTCACCATCTTGCCTAAAAATAATCAAATACTGTTCAATATCAAAATTTGCAATCATCTAATAAAGATGATAATTTTTTTTTTTTTGAGTTGGAGTCTCACTCTGTTGCTCAGACTGGAGTGCAGTGGCATGC
>NW_007215394.1:0-911 GCF_000164805.1 Carlito syrichta
ATGACAGGGATCAACTCTTGCATTTCAATTATCAGCCTAAATGTGAACGGACTAAATGCATCTGTCATTAAAGAATTAATTTTTTTACTCATTTGTTGTGCTGAAGCTTAATTTGTCTGATATAAATATAGCCACTCCAGTTTTTTAAATAATTAACTGTTTGTACATTATAATTATTTTCATTATTTAATTTATTTTTCACTGAAGTATAGCTGTGTATTTTATGTGTATTTATTATAGAGTATAGATTTAGGTCTTATTTTAAAGTGTCAATTCTCAACCACTTCAGTGTAATATAGGTACTGGCATAGTTGATAGTTGTGTTTAAGTTCATATCTTATTATTTGTTTTTTACTTTTAGCATCTTTTTTTTCTTTCAGTAATACCTGATTTTTCACCAATATTCAGCATGTTCTGTTTATACACTTAGAACTCTGTATGTAGATTGGTGTTTCCAAATATGTCTAGAGTAGGAACAGGATTTGTCATCCATTAGTTAGGGTAATCCACAGAAAAATGTTTACACTGTGCAGCTGAGTCTCTAAAAGTTAAGTGGGTTTGTGTTCTAAATAAGGGACTTTATCAGAACCTCCTCATTACCTTCTCTCAGAAAAGATGCTGTGTGCTCTTGTTGACATCCAATATAAACTCTCTTAATTCAGTTGGCATTCAAAAGATAATCTGCAGGTGTTACATTGTCTTCTCCCCCAAAGTTATCTATGTAGGAAGAAGAACGAACATGCACATCATGTTTCATCATGGTGTCAGTATTGTTACCAAAGGGAGATTTCCTTGTTGTTTGAGGTGTTCACAGTGTTGTTAATGATGTTCCGCAATGTAGGACTGATTTAAAAGTCTTGAAATCATAAAGTATGCTTGAAATCTTTTTTTTTTTTTTTTTTTTGAGTTGG
>NW_007215395.1:0-763 GCF_000164805.1 Carlito syrichta
GATTTATTTCCCTTGTGTTTCTCTTCTAATTTTTAATAAAATAAATCTCTAATATTTTACTAATTATAAATTATATTTATGTAAAGCAAATAACTAACTCACAAATCAGCCTTTAATGTTTATTTGAATTAAAATTAAAACACATTATCAGAAAAAATAAGAACCATAATATTACTTACAAAATAGTACTCATCTTTTTGATACTAACACGTTTTTTCCTCTGTATGAGCTGATATGCACAGAATGAGTATTTGTTTTTGCTTATTTCTTTTACTTACAATCTGGTTTCTTAGAAATTTCAAGTTTAACACAATTTTTTAAAGATACTAAGATATATGTGTGTGTATATATATATATATATATATTTATTCTTTTTTCTCTTCAGAGAATAATATCACAAGAAATAATGTGAAAAAATTTACTTGTTGAAATAATAATTACATAAAGTTTTTAATAATTTTATTTTTAATAATTCTTGAACTATCTCTAGAAGAAAATGACAAGGAAGTCTTAGTAATGCATTCTCCTCCATGATCTCTTCATATGAAACCAGAAGCTTATATCCTGTTTTATAAATTATTGCAAACAATAATTTTATCAAATATTTTGCACTATATAAAATAGGTCAACATTTTCCCACCCTTCACTGAGAGCTTACTCCCATGTCTGCCCTCTTATCCAAAAGCAATTTTGAAGATTCTTTTTATATTTATATTAACATCCTACTTCTTGTAACAATTTCTCTATGGTCAGCTTTGCTGAA
>NW_007215396.1:0-1796 GCF_000164805.1 Carlito syrichta
TATATATATATATATATATTTATTCTTTTTTCTCTTCAGAGAATAATATCACAAGAAATAATGTGAAAAAATTTACTTGTTGAAATAATAATTACATAAAGTTTTTAATAATTTTATTTTTAATAATTCTTGAACTATCTCTAGAAGAAAATGACAAGGAAGTCTTAGTAATGCATTCTCCTCCATGATCTCTTCATATGAAACCAGAAGCTTATATCCTGTTTTATAAATTATTGCAAACAATAATTTTATCAAATATTTTGCACTATATAAAATAGGTCAACATTTTCCCACCCTTCACTGAGAGCTTACTCCCATGTCTGCCCTCTTAATCCAAAAGCAATTTTGAAGATTCTTTTTATATTTATATTAACATCCTACTTCTTGTAACAATTTCTCTATGGTCAGCTTTGCTGAAATGACAATTTTGACATCACCGCAGAGTGCAAAAATAAGTCATTATATTTCATTGATGTTCCGTGTTTGTGTAAATTTATATGGGTCTGTTCTTCATGTTTTGCTTTCTGAGATCTAGCCATAAGGAGCAGCTCGATTTGAGGACATTTTGTAGGACAGAGAAAGGCAGGGTTGCTGGAGAAACTTGTAATGTGTCTGAAAGGGTCTGCTCAGATATGGTATAACCACTGCTCATATTACATATCTGAAAACATCACACAGCAAACCCAACATCATTGGATTTGGGAATGTGTACTTTTCTTACAGAGAAAATGGAAAAAAAATTCTTGGGAGCCATAATATAATTTACCACACTTGTACCTTCATGTGCAGCTGTAGATGCTGTTCTGGTGAAAGTTTCATCAAAATATACCTGCAGTGTGGGTAGAATTCAGCCCATGTAGCAGCTTCATTACTGTCCACTCAAAGAGCAAATCTTCCAGGCTCCATGGCCTCAAGTGCTCTTTGTCTGCTCTCTTCTCTTTCTTGTTCTACTCTATTCTCTTGCTGCTACCATTTCTTTCAGCCCTTTCTACACTGACTCTGGGTATTGATAACCCATTCTAACATAACTCCCTATGTGAGTGATACTGGAAAAACTTTAGGCTGTAGCGAAGAAAAGCCTTCTAGATTCCATGCTCAATGTATAATGAAAAATGATGATGATAAAGCTAACACCTACTGCATAATACTTACTATATGCAAATCTCTCTCCTAAGTACTTGCCATATATAAACTCACTTAAAACTTTCTAGAATCCCATTAAGCACATTCAAATATCATTCTCATTCTATGAATAAGAAACGCAAGGCACACATGCAAAAAAAAAAAAAGAAAGAAATTGCCCAGATGAAACCTACAGTAAAAGAGGAGGATAAGTAGTGGTCATTTTGTTCTCCAGTTTTAATATTTACTTCTTCAGCTACAAACTAGCTGCTTTCTTTACTGTATACTGAGTCACATTGTAGGTAAGAAGAGTGGTAAGGGATAGGGCTGTCTGATTTGGCTGATTGCCTTTGCGTTCTCTGTGCTTAGCAGATGGTTTAAGCTGGCATCTGTGTTTGGGTTTTCTGGAAGAAAACAAAGATGACATTTCTCTCATTGGGTGCTATCAGACTTTCCACCTAACTTCCTTACTTCTTTACTTTTTTTGATCCAGCATCTTGCCACACTTTCTGATATGTGTCATCTGCCACCTTTCCAGTCTCTAACCCAAATACTTTAAAGACGTTGGCTCCTGGCTCTAAATTATATTCTTTTTTTAAATTATGAAGATGTGGGGTCCAATTCAGGGTTAGGTATACAAACGCTGATTATGCAGGTACCCTTGTTGATGAGAT
>NW_007215397.1:0-810 GCF_000164805.1 Carlito syrichta
AGCCATAAGGAGCAGCTCGATTTGAGGACATTTTGTAGGACAGAGAAAGGCAGGGTTGCTGGAGAAACTTGTAATGTGTCTGAAAGGGTCTGCTCAGATATGGTATAACCACTGCTCATATTACATATCTGAAAACATCACACAGCAAACCCAACATCATTGGATTTGGGAATGTGTACTTTTCTTACAGAGAAAATGGAAAAAAAATTCTTGGGAGCCATAATATAATTTACCACACTTGTACCTTCATGTGCAGCTGTAGATGCTGTTCTGGTGAAAGTTTCATCAAAATATACCTGCAGTGTGGGTAGAATTCAGCCCATGTAGCAGCTTCATTACTGTCCACTCAAAGAGCAAATCTTCCAGGCTCCATGGCCTCAAGTGCTCTTTGTCTGCTCTCTTCTCTTTCTTGTTCTACTCTATTCTCTTGCTGCTACCATTTCTTTCAGCCCTTTCTACACTGACTCTGGGTATTGATAACCCATTCTAACATAACTCCCTATGTGAGTGATACTGGAAAAACTTTAGGCTGTAGCGAAGAAAAGCCTTCTAGATTCCATGCTCAATGTATAATGAAAAATGATGATGATAAAGCTAACACCTACTGCATAATACTTACTATATGCAAATCTCTCTCCTAAGTACTTGCCATATATAAACTCACTTAAAACTTTCTAGAATCCCATTAAGCACATTCAAATATCATTCTCATTCTATGAATAAGAGACGCAAGGCACACATGCAAAAAAAAAAAGAAAGAAATTGCCCAGATGAATCTACAGTAAAGAGGAGGATAAGTAGTGGTCATTT
>NW_007215398.1:0-893 GCF_000164805.1 Carlito syrichta
TTCTTTCTTTTTATTTTTTTTTTTGGAGTTGGAGTCTTTGTCACCCAGGTTGGAGTGCAGTGGCATGCTCACAACAACTGCTGTCTCGACCTGCTGGGCTCAGGCTATCCTTCCACCTCAGCCTTCCAAGTATCTGCAACTACAAAGTGTGTGCCACCATGCCCAACTAATTTTTAAAAATTTATTTATTGTAGAAATGAGATCTCACCAAGGTACCCAGGCTGGTCTTGAACTCGCGGGCTCAGGCAGTCCTCTTGCCTTGGCCTCCCAAAGTGCTGGAATAACAGTTGTGAGCCACCACATCTGGCAAATAATTAATTTTTTTCAAGCTGGATTTATTTAGAGGACAGAAAAGCTCCCACAATGGGAGGGAACCCGAGGGAGTTGCCCACATTTCTTTTTTTTTGGATTAGGGGTCTCACTCTGTCACCCATGCTAGAGTGCAGTGGTATGCTCACAGTCACTGCAGCCTCAACCTGCTGGACTCAAATGGTCCTTCCGCCTCAGCTTTCCAAGTAGCTGGAACTATTGGCACATGCCACCACAGCCTACTAATTTAAAAAAAAAAAATTTAAATCTCCAACCCCTGGGTTCAGGTAATCCTCTCTCCTCAGCCTCCCGAAGTGCTGAGATTACAGACATGAGCCACGGTGCCCAGCTAGAGGTTTCAAAGACGAGATTCAGAAGGAAGTAATTCTTCACCTTCCTTTCCTTTCACAAAAGCCTGATTTTTGTGGTCAGTGCAGATTGAGAATTGGCATACTCATCAAGCGTTAATACAGTTGCCCGGCACATGTGAAATCCCTGTGCACTGTTGGCTGATGGAGTGCTTGTCCCCTGAGGCATGCTCCCCCATGAGAGTTGCTGTTAAGCATCAGAAACCCTCATGCTGT
>NW_007215399.1:0-889 GCF_000164805.1 Carlito syrichta
TCTTGCCTTGGCCTCCCAAAGTGCTGGAATAACAGTTGTGAGCCACCACATCTGGCAAATAATTAATTTTTTTCAAGCTGGATTTATTTAGAGGACAGAAAAGCTCCCACAATGGGAGGGAACCCGAGGGAGTTGCCCACATTTCTTTTTTTTTGGATTAGGGGTCTCACTCTGTCACCCATGCTAGAGTGCAGTGGTATGCTCACAGTCACTGCAGCCTCAACCTGCTGGACTCAAATGGTCCTTCCGCCTCAGCTTTCCAAGTAGCTGGAACTATTGGCACATGCCACCACAGCCTACTAATTTAAAAAAAAAAAATTTAAATCTCCAACCCCTGGGTTCAGGTAATCCTCTCTCCTCAGCCTCCCGAAGTGCTGAGATTACAGACATGAGCCACGGTGCCCAGCTAGAGGTTTCAAAGACGAGATTCAGAAGGAAGTAATTCTTCACCTTCCTTTCCTTTCACAAAAGCCTGATTTTTGTGGTCAGTGCAGATTGAGAATTGGCATACTCATCAAGCGTTAATACAGTTGCCCGGCACATGTGAAATCCCTGTGCACTGTTGGCTGATGGAGTGCTTGTCCCCTGAGGCATGCTCCCCCATGAGAGTTGCTGTTAAGCATCAGAAACCCTCATGCTGTGCAATCTGGATTCAGCTCCCCGTGTGTAAAGAGGCATTGCAAATGGCCTCTCCTTCAGAGCAGTTTGGCTGCTGGCTCTCTCTCCACACCCTCTCCCCCTTTCCTTCTCCTGCCTAGCACATCTCCGGTGTCACCCCACCTGCTCAGAATCCCCATGGGGTCTCACAGGCTTGCACAGCAAATTAGCCTGTGTGGTTTTCTCGCATCTGCTGTTACTCCTTCCTCAGAGAGTCAGCAAAGCACCGAAT
>NW_007215400.1:0-718 GCF_000164805.1 Carlito syrichta
AACCCCTCAGTATGCTTTTCATTTTGTTTTTTTTTCTGGCACAGCCACGGGGCAGGGGGGAAGGTAAGGGAGGCGACGTCTGGGTCCTTCTGGAAGCAGAGGGTGAGGAAGGGCCCAGTCAGGTTGGTTTCCTCAAAACCCAACCTCCTGTCCTGGGTTCGGAAGATCTCAGACAGTCACCTGCTCGATGTGCTCCCCAGTTTGATTGGTGAGTGGCAAAACACTTTGACCTCTGGCATTTATTTACATTGCCTCAGACTCTTCTTGTTGGGAAGCTGGTGGAAATCAGGTGATGTTCATGGCTACCTGCCTCTCCTCACGTTGATAAGTCAACAGACTCTGACTGAGGATCTACCACGTGCCAGACATCGAGCCAACACTTTGCAAGCATTGTGTCATCCATTGCTGTCCCTGTTTTTTTTTTGTTGTTGTTTTTGTTTTTGAGTTGGAGTCTCACTCTGTCACCCAGACTGGAGTGTAGTGGCCGCTCCCGGCCATGGCAGCCTCGACCTGCTGGGCTCTGGCGATCCTTCCGCCTCAGCCTTCCAAGTAGCCAGAATTACAGGTGTGCGCTACCACGCCTGGCTAATTCTTTATTTATTGTAGAGATGAGGTCTCACTGCCCAGGCGGGTCTCGAACCCACGGGCTCATGCAATCCACTCACCTCAGCCTCCCAAAGGCACGGGATTACAGGCTGAGCCACCGAGCCCGGCCCTG
>NW_007215401.1:0-666 GCF_000164805.1 Carlito syrichta
CCCCAGTTTGATTGGTGAGTGGCAAAACACTTTGACCTCTGGCATTTATTTACATTGCCTCAGACTCTTCTTGTTGGGAAGCTGGTGGAAATCAGGTGATGTTCATGGCTACCTGCCTCTCCTCACGTTGATAAGTCAACAGACTCTGACTGAGGATCTACCACGTGCCAGACATCGAGCCAACACTTTGCAAGCATTGTTTCATCCATTGCTGTTCCTGTTTTTTTTTTGTTGTTGTTTTTGTTTTTGAGTTGGAGTCTCACTCTGTCACCCAGACTGGAGTGTAGTGGCCGCTCCCGGCCATGGCAGCCTCGACCTGCTGGGCTCTGGCGATCCTTCCGCCTCAGCCTTCCAAGTAGCCAGAATTACAGGTGTGCGCTACCACGCCTGGCTAATTCTTTATTTATTGTAGAGATGAGGTCTCACTGCCCAGGCGGGTCTCGAACCCACGGGCTCAGGCAATCCACTCACCTCAGCCTCCCAAAGGCACGGGATTACAGGCTGAGCCACCGAGCCCGGCCCTGTTTTTTTTTTTTTTTTTTTTTATTTGTTGTAGAGATGAGGTCTCTCCAAGTTGCCCAGTCTGGTCTCGTACCTGCAGACTCATGCAATCTTCTCACCTCAGCCTCCCGAAGTGCTGGGATTATAGGCATGAGCCACTGTGCC
>NW_007215402.1:0-644 GCF_000164805.1 Carlito syrichta
CCTCATAAAGAATTGAAAACCCAAAGAAGCAGTTGATGTCAGTTACTTTCCATGCTGAATTGGACAAATAATAGTAATTTGTAAAAAAAAATACGCAACTAAATTATGTGGGCCTGTTTAAAAGGTAAAAGTTATTTTCCTGGAGGACATTATGTGAGTGAAATAAGCCGGGCACAAAAAAACACATATTGCATGATCTCATGTATGGAATCTGCAAAAGCTGAACTCATAGAAATAGATTGTGTTTACCAGGGTCTGGGGTTGAGGGGTTGGTCAAAGGACATACAATTTCATTTGAAGGAATAAGTTTACTAACTCTGTGGCACAACATGATGACTATAGTTAGTTACGATGTATCCTTGAAAATTGCAAGCAGGGGTTTTAAGTGTTCTCACTACAAAAAAGGTGTTCTCACTATGTGAGGTAATGCATGTGTCAATGAGCTGGATTTAGTTATTCTACCGTGTATATGTATTACAAAACAATGTGTATGTGATAATATATGTAATATTTATTTGTCAATGAAAAAATAAGAAATGCAATAAGTTATTTTCATAAGGTCAGTGCAGAAATCTTTCTGTTTCGACTTCCTGTCCTTGAGGATAGGATGTTCTTTTCCTTCTATTAATAGTATAGGGAGGGTG
>NW_007215403.1:0-731 GCF_000164805.1 Carlito syrichta
GACATTATGTGAGTGAAATAAGCCAGGCACAAAAAAACACATATTGCATGATCTCATGTATGGAATCTGCAAAAGCTGAACTCATAGAAATAGATTGTGTTTACCAGGGTCTGGGGTTGAGGGGTTGGTCAAAGGACATACAATTTCATTTGAAGGAATAAGTTTACTAACTCTGTGGCACAACATGATGACTATAGTTAGTTACGATGTATCCTTGAAAATTGCAAGCAGGGGTTTTAAGTGTTCTCACTACAAAAAAGGTGTTCTCACTATGTGAGGTAATGCATGTGTCAATGAGCTGGATTTAGTTATTCTACCGTGTATATGTATTACAAAACAATGTGTATGTGATAATATATGTAATATTTATTTGTCAATGAAAAAATAAGAAATGCAATAAGTTATTTTCATAAGGTCAGTGCAGAAATCTTTCTGTTTCGACTTCCTGTCCTTGAGGATAGGATGTTCTTTTCCTTCTATTAATAGTATAGGGAGGGTGTTTCTACATGGAAACCTCATCTCCTGTTTTTGTTTGTTTGTTTTTTTAGTAGGAGTCTTTCTGTCTCCCAGGCTTGACCACGGCCTTGACCTGCTTGGTTCCTGTGATCCTTCTACCTCAGCCTTCCAAGCAGCTGGAACTACAGGCATGTGCCACCATGCCTGGCTAATTTTTGATTTACTGTAGAGATGAGGTCTCGAAAAGTTGGCCGAGTTGGTCTTGAACCCACGTG
>NW_007215404.1:0-814 GCF_000164805.1 Carlito syrichta
TATTGCATGATCTCATGTATGGAATCTGCAAAAGCTGAACTCATAGAAATAGATTGTGTTTACCAGGGTCTGGGGTTGAGGGGTTGGTCAAAGGACATACAATTTCATTTGAAGGAATAAGTTTACTAACTCTGTGGCACAACATGATGACTATAGTTAGTTACGATGTATCCTTGAAAATTGCAAGCAGGGGTTTTAAGTGTTCTCACTACAAAAAAGGTGTTCTCACTATGTGAGGTAATGCATGTGTCAATGAGCTGGATTTAGTTATTCTACCGTGTATATGTATTACAAAACAATGTGTATGTGATAATATATGTAATATTTATTTGTCAATGAAAAAATAAGAAATGCAATAAGTTATTTTCATAAGGTCAGTGCAGAAATCTTTCTGTTTCGACTTCCTGTCCTTGAGGATAGGATGTTCTTTTCCTTCTATTAATAGTATAGGGAGGGTGTTTCTACATGGAAACCTCATCTCCTGTTTTTGTTTGTTTGTTTTTTTAGTAGGAGTCTTTCTGTCTCCCAGGCTTGACCACGGCCTTGACCTGCTTGGTTCCTGTGATCCTTCTACCTCAGCCTTCCAAGCAGCTGGAACTACAGGCATGTGCCACCATGCCTGGCTAATTTTTGATTTACTGTAGAGATGAGGTCTCGAAAAGTTGGCCGAGTTGGTCTTGAACCCACGGGCTCAGGCAGTCCTCTCACCTCAGCCTCCCAAAGTGCTGGTATTACAGGCTGAGCCACACTGCGCTTGGGCTGTTTTTATTTATCTTATTTTTTAAGCAGGATTTTTTGAGAACAGGAAAGCTCC
>NW_007215405.1:0-1665 GCF_000164805.1 Carlito syrichta
CGCCTATTTTCAGAAAAAAACTTTAAGCAAAGTTACCATGGTGACCTATATGTCAGCGATGTTATCTTTGAAGAATCTAGAGGGTGTGACTTTTAGTTATATTGGTTTTAAGATTAACTAGAAGGAAGTGGTTAAAAGTAACTGGCAGGTTATATTTGTTGGACTTAAACAGGTTAGCCCTCAATTTCAACTTTACTTTCCTTGGTTAATATTTTGACATAGTTTTAGAAAAATAAAATTATGGAAAATATGGGAAAAAGTGTAAAGAATTCTTAGACTCCCTTGTTCTAAATTCAACAAATGTTAACATTTAATTTTAATTTCTACTACCGACTCGTATTCATCCTTCTTTCTCTATCACTCTTTTGATAACTGCCATCTAATCTATCTATAGATAAATACATATATAAAATATTTTTCTATATTGTTATACATAATTATATATAAATATATATGTGATTTTTGTGAACATTAATGAGTAATTTGCAGGTAGGATATTCCTTTACCCTACCCAAATGTTTAGTATATGTTTTCTATGAGCAATAAATTATTTTATACAATCTGTACAATGACTAAATAAAGACCTTAACATTGATTTAATACCATTACCTACTCCTGGTGTGGTAAACTTATTCTGCTAATAGTCAGAAACTAACCATTTTAAGTTTTGCAAACCATACGGTCTTTGTTGCAACTACTCAATTCTGCTGTTTTAGTGCAAAAGCAACTAGAAAAATTATGTAAATAAAAGGCATGAGTGTGTTCAATATAAATTTATTTTCAAAAACAAGCAGTAGAATAGCTTGACTCAGGAGTTATGTTTGTGGACCTCTAATCTAATATCCAGACTGTATGTACAATGTCCTAGTTGTCTATATTATGTCATCTATAGCAAAGGAGATCTAAGGTCATGTGTTGCGTTCAGGTGTCATGTATTCTTAGTCACATTTAATCTTGAACTCTTTTATTTTTAATATTTTTGAAGACTGTTCCTCTAATTAGATTTATCTGATACTTTTTTGTCAAGTTCAGGATAATCACTTTTGTCCTGAATATTATGGAAGTGATGATGAGTATTCTCAATGCATGATGTTAAGGGCACATGCTGTTAATGAACACAATTACTTGCAATTTTGATAATTTGACCAAAGGGTGTCTACCAGATTTCTCCAATCTGAAGTGACTCTTTATACTTCCTACTTAATAAATATTTCCTAATTAACAAATAGTATGGAAGGTACTTTGAAATTATATAAGAATTCTATTATTTCTCAAACTTTCACTCACTAGTTTCAAAATTTACTGATGATTTTTGCCTGAATCAATTATTATGACAGTTATCAAATGATAGTTTTCTAATTGCACAATTTCTTCTACATATATTGATCAATTTTCTATTGCAATTAAGACTATTTTTATTTGTTTGCTATGGAATATTAGTTTATTCAACAGACTAAAATAACATAATATCATTATTCATTCCAAGATTATTTAGAGTCTCTTTACACCGTCTTCAATGTTTTTTGATATGTGTTCATCATTTATTGAGCACTTTTTAACTTTTTGGAACATCAAGATATTTCTATTTTGACTTATCCATATGGCTCCAGACTTGAAATCAATAATTTCTCTAAGGAGCCTTGGTTTTTTTTTAGAAGAGATTGG
>NW_007215406.1:0-517 GCF_000164805.1 Carlito syrichta
ACTCTCCCTAAATCATTTTATGAAGCTAACATCACACTGATACCCAAACTGGGTAAAGATGCAACAAACAAAAAGAAGTCCAGGCCGATATCCCTAATGAACACAGATGCAAAAATTGTAGCAAATTGGATCCAACAACACATCTCAAAAATCATCCACCATGACCAAGTAGACTTCATCCCTGGGATGCAGGGCTGAGTCAACATCTGCATCTCCATGAATGTAATTAAATACATCAACAGATGTAAAAAAAAAAAAGAGAGAGAGAGAGCCACATTATTGTCTCACTAGATGCAGAAAAAGTTTTTGATATAATCCAGCATCCCTTCTTGATGAAAACTCCTGAACATCTAGGCATAGAGGGAACTTACCTTAAAATAGTAAGAGCCATCTATGATAAACCCACACCCAATATATTGCTAAATGGACAGAAATGGAAAGCATTTCCCCGGAAAATCAGAACAAGACAAGGCTGCCCACTCTCACCCCTCCTGTTCAGCATAGTGTTGGAAGTCCT
>NW_007215407.1:0-648 GCF_000164805.1 Carlito syrichta
CACATCTCAAAAATCATCCACCATGACCAAGTAGACTTCATCCCTGGGATGCAGGGCTGAGTCAACATCTGCATCTCCATGAATGTAATTAAATACATCAACAGATGTAAAAAAAAAAAAGAGAGAGAGAGAGCCACATTATTGTCTCACTAGATGCAGAAAAAGTTTTTGATATAATCCAGCATCCCTTCTTGATGAAAACTCCTGAACATCTAGGCATAGAGGGAACTTACCTTAAAATAGTAAGAGCCATCTATGATAAACCCACACCCAATATATTGCTAAATGGACAGAAATGGAAAGCATTTCCCCGGAAAATCAGAACAAGACAAGGCTGCCCACTCTCACCCCTCCTGTTCAGCATAGTGTTGGAAGTCCTAGCAACAACAATTAGACAAGAGAAGGAAATCAGGGGTATCCACATAGGAAAAACGTTAATTTATCCCTCTTTGCTAACAATATGATCCTAGACCTCAAAAATCCAAGAGAAACTGACAAAAACCTCCTTGCACTGATAAAGGACTTTGGCAAAATCTCAGGGTACAAAATAAATGCGCAAAAGATAGTCACATTCTTATACACCAACAACATCAGAGAACCAAATAAAAAACACAATCCCATTCACAATAGTCACCCAAAAAAAAAAAA
>NW_007215408.1:0-753 GCF_000164805.1 Carlito syrichta
TGTTCACCAACCTATTATCCTCTTGCAGCTTCAAAAGCTAACTGCCCAAAAGCTACATTTTCTCCATGAAGCCAATTCCTAATAGCATTCCCTAGGAGTGCTCTGCTTCCAAAACTTAAAAGGAGCCAAGAAATCTCAAGCCTCTAAGATTTAACAACTTTGTGTGGTATGCCTGAATTGCCTACTCTCTTTAAGTCCAACCATAATCCCCCTTTAAAATCTTGACAGTAACAGAAAAAAAGGATTATATAAATGATAAAACCCACGGTGCTGATATATGAAATCCTGGATCCACTTCTCAATTCATTCACTGACTCTCTGGAAAACATCAGGGAAGATATTTTGTATCCATTTCTCCCTTTGTAAGGTAGCTTTTTATTAAGCTGTGTTGACATGGTATCATAGAATGCTTACAGTCTTCCTTAAGCAAACAGAAGTATGGCAGTGCCTTCAACTCAGTAGTTATGTACATCTCTGTATTACTGTGTCTATTATCAAGCTTTTATGTGTCTCGGGGAGCTGCCCTACACACTATTGACAATGGAAATCCAATTCTTAACATGAAGACATTTCCATTTGTGTACAAAAAAGGCCATGCAATTATCACAAATAATTCACTTAAGCAAACACCTAGTGCCTTGAGTCATCTTTTCATCTTCACATACGCTTCACATCGTACACGAGCCTAATAACAAAACTCCTAGAGGCTAATCACTTAATACCAACACTTCTGGGATGAATTTGGATAGAGGA
>NW_007215409.1:0-697 GCF_000164805.1 Carlito syrichta
CCTACACACTATTGACAATGGAAATCAAATTCTTAACATGAAGACATTTCCATTTGTGTACAAAAAAAGGCCATGCAATTATCACAAATAATTCACTTAAGCAAACACCTAGTGCCTTGAGTCATCTTTTCATCTTCACATACGCTTCACATCGTACACGAGCCTAATAACAAAACTCCTAGAGGCTAATCACTTAATACCAACACTTCTGGGATGAATTTGGATAGAGGATGAATATTTGATATCGCAATGACATAAAAAGGAGAATCTGTGAAGCCAGGTTCATTTGTGTTACCCTCTCAGCATGCAATTGACATGAAATGGTTTTACTTTATTCACATCAGAGCTCCCAAATTGCTATTTTTAAATCTCTTTCCCATCTTTGATGACATCTCGGGCAGATTGCATAATTTGGTAGTCACTTTTGGTGATTATACTCTTGGTCAATTTAAATATTCTCAAATCCAATTATGGTTTTCTTTATATGCCCCTGCCCTGGCAAGCAAAGCTGTGACTTGGACTCTGAACAGGAAGGGTTGGGTTCTACACTTTGGCACATTCCCTCCTGTTTCTTCTGGGTTCCAGTCCATCCTCCTCCCATGAGGAACTGGTAAGCATCTCCCACACAGTGGCTGCAATCGCTTCTCTGGACAATGCTGCCTAGTGTGTGCATTCTTCTGAGGATCCTATGGGACCT
>NW_007215410.1:0-426 GCF_000164805.1 Carlito syrichta
CGGCTTCTGGAGGAACTCAGTGAGCTCGATGCAGTCATGGGTGCCGCATGTCCCCGCCAGCAACAAGGTGGCAGGGTTTAGGCTGGCAGTATGCTGGAACCTAATGCGTGGCTGGTTGAAAAGTAAAGCCTGATAATGGGTGAGTTGGGCGTTGGAAATCCATTTAGCTGGGGCCCCTCAGAGAAGGGCTTCTATTGCATGTGTGGCTGTGACAGGTCCTGTCCTAGTGTTAACTTGTCTGAGTCTTTTATCAGCATAGCCACAGCTGCAATGCTTCGTAGGCAGGCTGGCCATCCTGCCGCAACTGGGTCTAGTTTCTTTGATAAGTATGTCACTGGCCTATTCCAAGGCCCAAGTTTTTGGGTCAGGACCCCCCGGGCGACTCTCTGGTTCTCATCTACAAAGAGGTGGAAAGGCTTTTCGAGA
>NW_007215411.1:0-628 GCF_000164805.1 Carlito syrichta
CAAAGCACAGAAATCGAGACTGGTCTGGTTCCTACTTCTTCCCAGGTAGAGCCCCAGGGCTGAGTCAGATGTAGGTGCACAGCCAGGTGCGGTAGCTCACACCTGTAATCCAAGCTACTCAGGAGGCTGAGGTGAGAGGATCGCTTGAGCCTAGGGGTCCATGCTGCAGTAAGCTATGATCATGCCACTGCACTCCAGCTGGACATCAGAGTGAGGCCCTGTCTCTAAAATAAAAGCAAAAACAAACAAAAGAACAGATGTGGATGTGACCCAACCCACATGCTAGGCACTAGGATTCCTGTTAGGTTAAAACATATATATATATGTATATATATCCCAGAGGGACCTCTAGAATGTCCGGTCAGACCTGCCGGGGATGGGGTGTCTGGTGTTTGCAATCTGGTGCCACAAAGGATACAAAGAATTGCACAGAAGTTAGACTGGAACATATAGTTTATTTAAAAACTAAATTAGAAAGAGAGAAAAGGAGAGAGAGAGATTCACCTCCCCAAGGTAGGGAAGGGGGCCAAAGCTAGGAAACATGGTGGCCATAGCTCAAAGAGCCACGCAGACACATCAGAGTTTAACAAAGCAATGGTGGCTAGTTGCTTGAGGTTGAATGCTTTTA
>NW_007215412.1:0-513 GCF_000164805.1 Carlito syrichta
GAGGAACTCAAATCATTCTACAAAAAAGATACCTATGCATGCATGTTTATTGCAGCACTATTCACAATAACAAAAACATGGAACCAACTGTGCTGCTCATTGAAAGTAGACTGGATTAAAAAATGTGGTGCATATGCATGATGGAATATTATGCAGCCATAAAGGACAAAATTATGGACTTTGCAGCAACTTGGATGGATTTAGTCTATCATACTCAGTGATCCATCACAGAAACAAAGAACTGAATACCATATGTTCTCACTCATAAGTGAGTCCTGAACATTTATCACAATACTACAAGAGAGGAATTTGGGCAGTAGCAAGACACTGCCAGGAGAGGGAAGGAGGAGAGGACACTAGAGGTATCTAATCCCAAGCCAGGGGAAGTGAGGACCAGTGGGAGGCCCAAATTTCACCTGTACATAAACAACATATGTACCTAGTCCTGACTAATACCTTATCTTTTTTTTTTTTTGAGTTTCAAAAATCTGATGAGTGTCAGGAGGGATATGC
>NW_007215413.1:0-1248 GCF_000164805.1 Carlito syrichta
AATATTATGCAGCCATAAAGGACAAAATTATGGACTTTGCAGCAACTTGGATGGATTTAGTCTATCATACTCAGTGATCCATCACAGAAACAAAGAACTGAATACCATATGTTCTCACTCATAAGTGAGTCCTGAACATTTATCACAATACTACAAGAGAGGAATTTGGGCAGTAGCAAGACACTGCCAGGAGAGGGAAGGAGGAGAGGACACTAGAGGTATCTAATCCCAAGCCAGGGGAAGTGAGGACCAGTGGGAGGCCCAAATTTCACCTGTACATAAACAACATATGTACCTAGTCCTGACTAATACCTTATCTTTTTTTTTTTTTGAGTTTCAAAAATCTGATGAGTGTCAGGAGGGATATGCATTTGGGAAGATGCCCCAAACCTGGCTCTGAAGGCTCCCCAGGGAGGCCAGCTCCCAGCTGCCTGCTCTGGCTGGGGCTCAAGCCCCAGGCAAGGGCAGCCCCAGACCAGAGAGAGCCTGGCTTCCCAACCCAGAGTTGTGCAATCACCACCTTGGTGCAGGTTGGGTGCAGGGACAGCCAAGCTGAGACAGGGCAGGTCCCCACAGCCCCAGGTGGGGCACCACTTGGTTCTGGGTCTCACTCCCCGCTATGCCGGGCTTTCCCTGTCAGTCGGCGGCACCGGGTCTTGCTGGTGCGAGTGGCCCTCGGGGGCTTCTTGGTGGAGTCCTGGGCCGGTCGGGGATGTTTTCTCTTGGCCTTCTTGCAGCTGTGTGCATGCAGTGATGCTGTGAGGGAGGAGATCCGCTGAGAGAGCAGGGCTCTTTGGACTTCCTGGGCAAGGCTCTGGTTGGCTTCTCCATGGATGATGCCTCCTCTTCGAACCCATCCCTGGCCGCTTGCTCAGGTGCGGGCAGCCCAAGTAGCCGGGCTCCCGAGAGGTCCGGGTCGCTGACGGTGGTCACAGTGGCCGTGTGGTTGGGGTGGTCGTACGGCCCCGACTCCGTCTTTGCCGTGGCCAGCCGTTCCAGCTCACCTGCCTCCTCCAGCTCCTCCTCTCTCTCGGCCAGCCTCTTCAAGTATTCCTGGTGGCGCTGTTCCCGGAGCGGTTTCGGCTCGGCCTTCAGTCGCTGCTTAATCTCCTCAATGGCTCCCTTCTTCCGCTCCCCCTTCCGCTGGCGGAAGCCTGCCAGGTACTCCCGCCGCTTCTCTTCCTCGAAGCTGAGAACGAGCCGAGGCCGCCGGGTGTCACCATCTCGCTTCTTCTTGTTGCGGCCCAT
>NW_007215414.1:0-1341 GCF_000164805.1 Carlito syrichta
TCATTTATGGTGATGAAGTACCACTCAGTAGCATTACTAAAAGTAATTAAATTGTATATGTAAAAATGGATGAATTTTATAATATGTATAATATACTTCAATAGGTTGTTTAAACACAAATATATTTCTGTGTAGAATGTCATTGGTATTTTGATACAGATAACACTGAATCTGTAAGTTGTTTTTGGTGGTATGGTCATTTTCACTTCATCAAAATAGAAAATAGGAGTTCTAGAAATCATATGAAACCACAAAAGACCCCAAATAGTCAAAGTAATTCTGAGCAAAAAAAAAAAAAAACCAAAGCTGGAGGCATCACGCTACCAGACCTCAAAATATACTACAAAGTTATAGTAACCAAATAAGCATGGTACTGACAAAAAAAACCAAACAACAACAACAAAAAAAACAAATAAACAGACACATAGACCAATGGAACAGAATAGAGAATTCAGAAATCAATCCATGTATTTACACTCAACTGATTTTCAACACAGTTGTCAAAGACATTAATTAGAGAAAGGACAATATCTTCAATTAATGGTGCTCAGAAAACTGGATAACTGTATGCAGAAGAATAAAACTAGACCCCCTATTTCTCACTATATACAAAAATCAACTCAAATTGATTAAATACTTAAATGTAAGCTCTTAAACTATGAAATTCTAAAAAGAAACATAGAATAAATACTTTAGGATATTGGTCTAGGCAAAGCACAGGTAACAAAAGCAAAAATATATGAATAGAGTGGAATAGAATGATATCAAATTTAAAAACTTCTGCATAGCAAAAGAAAAATCAACAGAACAAAGAGGCAACCTGAAAAATATGAGAAAATATTTGCATACTATTATATGACAACGTATTACTACCCAGAAATACAGGAACTAAAACAATTCAACAGAAAAAAAATTCCAATTTAAAAATGATCAAATGAGCTGAGTAAACATTTCTCAAAAGAAAACATGCAAATAGCCAACAGGTATATGAAAAATTGCTCAACATCACTAATCATCAGGGAAATGCAAATTAAAAAATAACAAATGTTAACAAGGATGTGGAGAAAGGGAAACACTTACACATTGTTGGTGGGAATGTAAATTAGTAAAACCACTATAGAAAACAGTACAGAATTTCCTAAGAAACTAAAATTAGAACTGCTATAAGATCCAGCAATCTCACTAGAGAGTATATATCCAAAGAAAAGGAAATCAGTATGTCAAAAAGATATTTAAATTTCATATTTATTGCAGCCCTAGTCACAGTAACCAAGACATGTAATCAACTTAGGTGTCCATCAATAGATGAATGGATAAATCAAAAATGGTCTATATGCACAC
>NW_007215415.1:0-758 GCF_000164805.1 Carlito syrichta
ATTATACAACTCATTGAAATGTATTGAACTCTCAAATTAATAATGATATTTTATTTGTCAGAATGGATTATCCATAATATCTATAATGATATCAATCATTTACATTATTTTTTTCACTAGAAAAAAAACTGAGGGTGTGGATTTTGGTAACACACATCTCACCACATTCTACCACTTTCCCATATATCACTCCTAGAATTACAAAATGAAATATCGAATTTCAGTTGAGCTAAAAACTAACATCATGCAACATATGAGAATAAAATTTTAGCAAGTAGAGCTCAAAGGAAGCCCAGTGAAAGGTTGGCAGAGATGACAATGAAAAAGGCCATAAGAGAATGATATTTACCCACTGCAGTTGGAGAACTACTTGGAAGACATTGGGTGTTAATCAACAAGAGGAAAGAAAATTATCATCTATTCTATGAGGTAGGCTTTTCTAGAAAAAAGAACTGTTCGAGACCCCAAATTTTAAACTTTTTTCTTTAATAGTGCTTTGCTGACATCTATTTGGTGAATGAATATAATTTACAGCTATTCTATGTTGTTAAGAACAAAAATATGTAAAGGCTAATTAATTTCTCATCCAAGGATATTAAGTTCCCAGATTTTAGGACGTGAACCATGAAGATATATTTTCTTATGTATGAAAATTTTCAATTACTATTTCTGGGAAGTAAAAGAAATGTTTCAAATTTTGTAAAAATAAAATATATGACTATGATAAAGTGACTGATCAATAAGACAATGAATTACCT
>NW_007215416.1:0-824 GCF_000164805.1 Carlito syrichta
CATCATGCAACATATGAGAATAAAATTTTAGCAGTAGAGCTCAAAGAAGCCCAGTGAAAGGTTGGCAGAGATGACAATGAAAAAGGCCATAAGAGAATGATATTTACCCACTGCAGTTGGAGAACTACTTGGAAGACATTGGGTGTTAATCAACAAGAGGAAAGAAAATTATCATCTATTCTATGAAGTAGGCTTTTCTAGAAAAAAGAACTGTTCGAGACCCCAAATTTTAAACTTTTTTCTTTAATAGTGCTTTGCTGACATCTATTTGGTGAATGAATATAATTTACAGCTATTCTATGTTGTTAAGAACAAAAATATGTAAAGGCTAATTAATTTCTCATCCAAGGATATTAAGTTCCCAGATTTTAGGACGTGAACCATGAAGATATATTTTCTTATGTATGAAAATTTTCAATTACTATTTCTGGGAAGTAAAAGAAATGTTTCAAATTTTGTAAAAATAAAATATATGACTATGATAAAGTGCCTGATCAATAAGACAATGAATTACCTCCTTAGGCAAAAATAAGGTTAAATAAAGAATAGAGAATGCTGGCCAGGCTCTGTGGCTCAGCCTGTAATATCAGCACTTTGGGAGGTTGAGGCAAGTGGATTGTCTAAGCCTGTGGATTCAAGACCAGCCCGGACAACTTGATGAGATCTTGTCTCTACAATAAAATTAAAAATTAGCCAGGCACAGTAGAGCGAGCCTGTAGTTCTGGCTACTTGGAACGCTGAGGCAGAAGGATCGCCTGGGCCCAGCAGGTCGATGCTGGGGTGGTCATGAGCACTCCACTGCACTCCAACCTGGAAGATGGAAT
>NW_007215417.1:0-651 GCF_000164805.1 Carlito syrichta
GTAGGCTTTTCTAGAAAAAAGAACTGTTCGAGACCCCAAATTTTAAACTTTTTTCTTTAATAGTGCTTTGCTGACATCTATTTGGTGAATGAATATAATTTACAGCTATTCTATGTTGTTAAGAACAAAAATATGTAAAGGCTAATTAATTTCTCATCCAAGGATATTAAGTTCCCAGATTTTAGGACGTGAACCATGAAGATATATTTTCTTATGTATGAAAATTTTCAATTACTATTTCTGGGAAGTAAAAGAAATGTTTCAAATTTTGTAAAAATAAAATATATGACTATGATAAAGTGACTGATCAATAAGACAATGAATTACCTCCTTAGGCAAAAATAAGGTTAAATAAAGAATAGAGAATGCTGGCCAGGCTCTGTGGCTCAGCCTGTAATATCAGCACTTTGGGAGGTTGAGGCAAGTGGATTGTCTAAGCCTGTGGATTCAAGACCAGCCCGGACAACTTGATGAGATCTTGTCTCTACAATAAAATTAAAAATTAGCCAGGCACAGTAGAGCGAGCCTGTAGTTCTGGCTACTTGGAACGCTGAGGCAGAAGGATCGCCTGGGCCCAGCAGGTCGATGCTGGGGTGGTCATGAGCACTCCACTGCACTCCAACCTGGAAGATGGAGTGAGACTCCAATTCA
>NW_007215418.1:0-464 GCF_000164805.1 Carlito syrichta
GAAACAAAGAACAGAGTACCATATGTTCTCACTCATAAACGGACCTTGAACAATTATAATACTATAAGAAAGCATTTGGCAGTAATGGGAAACTATCAGGAAAGGGGGAATGGGATTGGCAGTTGAGGGAAACTACTAGGGGAGGGAGGGGGATACCTCATCAACAAGGGTACATGCATACTCAATGTTTGTATACCTAACTCTGAATTGTACCGCACATCTTTATAATAAAAAAATTTTTAAAAACTGATTTATAACTTGAACTTAGAAAGAAAATGACACTGAACAAGTTCAATAGCATATCATTTAAATGACTCATTTTTAGCTAGAAGCTAGTTGTTGTGAGCAATGAATGAACTTAATGTACATGCTTTGGCTCTGCATTTTAGCTTGCTGTATCTCTTTTCCTCAGTTCCTATCTGAATCTACTGCTACATGTGTTCCCAGATTGTTTTCATTTGAAT
>NW_007215419.1:0-906 GCF_000164805.1 Carlito syrichta
GGGCAATCAAGAGCAAGGCAGTTCTCCAGAAATGTTTCTTTGAGGTGTTGCTGCTTGGTCGTACTCAAAGGCAGAGGAAAACTGAGAACAGAGACAAGGAGTAGAGAATATATTGGGCATGATGTGGGCTAAGGTCCCAGGCCACGTGCGTATGATGTTTGGTAGCCACCCCGGTGTGGCCAGGAGATTCTTAAAGAAGATTGTGGATCCTGAAATTGAAACATAAGGTAGAGATGAAATAGAAGACTGTAAATGTCAAAGAATGGAGTTAGGATGTATTTAGCCAATGACAAATATGAAGCAAAACTTTCTAAACCCAGAATTGTTATACAAGTATATTTATGCACACTGCTAAGTTAATTAATGCACATTGTCAAAAATTACTTCATTAGCTCACTCTACTAAAAAGTCAGAAATATTTAGTAGAGATTGGCTCTCCATTAAAGAATCAAAAATATAAGGTTAAGTTTACTGTTGAGCTCCTAAAATAGCAATAAATGAAGTCCACAAAGCTTAGCACATAGTAGGTATTCAACAGATGGCTCATAAATTTTAAAAGAATTTTGGTCATTGATGAAATGGAATATAAGGAAGTGTGTATAAAACTCACCTTATAAACCAGACATTGTGTTGCCCAATAGTTTCAACTTTCCCTACTCTGGCAGCGCAGCCAACAAGGAGGAAAAACTGAATGGTTAGAATGCGTCTCCTCTCGCTTTTTCTATCAGAGATGCTAATGAGAAGCGAAAAAGCAAAAAAAACAGGAATGATGGACAGAGGTGAGTCAGTAAATGACAAAGAAGCAAGTCTCAAAAAATGAATAAACACTCCCTCAGTAATATAAGTTGATTATGTGGTGTTATGGATAATTATCTTTTCAGAAGCTCAATGAAAATCATTTGCAAA
>NW_007215420.1:0-735 GCF_000164805.1 Carlito syrichta
CAGAATAGTCTGACTCATGCACTCCTATGGCATTGGCTTCTTGGTCATGGTGTTTCTAGAAGTGAAATAGATAGAAAACCTGCTAAATTTTTACTTGATTGCAGAGATCAGTGCCACCATAAAACACTTGAAAGATGCAAGAATGGCAATTCCCACTACATCCCCACTCAGCTCTTCTATTTGGCCTATGCAAAAGACAGATGACGGGTCTTAGAGAATGCCAGTTAAGTCAGTTTAACCATGTGATGACTCCAATTGTGATTTCATTGTTTGATCAAATGAACACATCATGTGGTGCCTGCTTTGCAGCTATTGATCTGGAAAAGCCTTTTTCTGCATACCAGAAGTTTGCCTTCAGTTAGCAATGGCAGCAATACATCTTCACGGTCCTACCTTAGAGGTGTATCCACTCTCCAGCACTATGCTATAATTTTGTTCACAGAGATGAGATCTTGATTTTTCTTCCACAAGATATCTCACTGGTCCATTACATCAATGATGTGATGCTGATTGGACCTAGTGAGCAAGGAGTAGGAAGTACTCTAGGCTTGGAGGTAATACATTTGTATGGAAAATAAATAAGAAAAAAGTTCAGAGGCCTTCTATGTCAGTGAAATTTCTAAGAGTCCAACAGTATGGGGCATGATGAGATACCTCTTCTAATGTGAAAGATAAGTTGTTGCATGTGGACCCGCCTAAACCAAAAACAGGTATAATGCCTTGTGGGTTTCTTTG
>NW_007215421.1:0-676 GCF_000164805.1 Carlito syrichta
TTACTTGATTGCAGAGATCAGTGCCACCATAAAACACTTGAAAGATGCAAGAATGGCAATTCCCACTACATCCCCACTCAGCTCTTCTATTTGGCCTATGCAAAAGACAGATGACGGGTCTTAGAGAATGCCAGTTAAGTCAGTTTAACCATGTGATGACTCCAATTGTGATTTCATTGTTTGATCAAATGAACACATCATGTGGTGCCTGCTTTGCAGCTATTGATCTGGAAAAGCCTTTTTCTGCATACCAGAAGTTTGCCTTCAGTTAGCAATGGCAGCAATACATCTTCACGGTCCTACCTTAGAGGTGTATCCACTCTCCAGCACTATGCTATAATTTTGTTCACAGAGATGAGATCTTGATTTTTCTTCCACAAGATATCTCACTGGTCCATTACATCAATGATGTGATGCTGATTGGACCTAGTGAGCAAGGAGTAGGAAGTACTCTAGGCTTGGAGGTAATACATTTGTATGGAAAATAAATAAGAAAAAAGTTCAGAGGCCTTCTATGTCAGTGAAATTTCTAAGAGTCCAACAGTATGGGGCATGATGAGATACCTCTTCTAATGTGAAGGATAAGTTGTTGCATGTGGACCCGCCTAAAACCAAAAACAGGTATAATGCCTTGTGGGTTTCTTTGGATTTGGGAGGCAAAATATTCCTTATTTGG
>NW_007215422.1:0-1951 GCF_000164805.1 Carlito syrichta
TTACATCAATGATGTGATGCTGATTGGACCTAGTGAGCAAGGAGTAGGAAGTACTCTAGGCTTGGAGGTAATACATTTGTATGGAAAATAAATAAGAAAAAAGTTCAGAGGCCTTCTATGTCAGTGAAATTTCTAAGAGTCCAACAGTATGGGGCATGATGAGATACCTCTTCTAATGTGAAGGATAAGTTGTTGCATGTGGACCCGCCTAAAACCAAAAACAGGTATAATGCCTTGTGGGTTTCTTTGGATTTGGGAGGCAAAATATTCCTTATTTGGGTGTATTACTCCAACCCATTTACCAAGTGACCCAAAAAGCTGTTAGTTTTGAGTGGGACCTTCAACCAGAGAGGATTCTGCAACAGGTCCAGATTTGCAACTTCTCTGTCACTTGGGGTATATGATCCAGTAGATATAATGGTACTAGAAGTGTAATTGATGGGTAGTGATGCTGTTGGAGCCTTTGCTGCATCCCTGTGAGTAAATCTTAGCATAGTCCCTTAGGAGAGTAACCCTGCCATCCTCTGCAGATAGTTACTCTTCTTCTGAAAAATGGTGCTTGACCTGCTACTGGGCCCTAGTAGAGACTGAATACCATGTTACCATGTAACCTGAGCCGTTCATCATAAACTAGGTCATATCTGACCCACCAAAGCATAAACTTGGTGTGCACAGCGGTACTCCATCACCAAAGGAAAATGGTATGTATGTGATTGGACTTGAGCAGACTTTGAAGGCATAAATAAGTCATGTGAAAAAGTGGCCCAAATGCCCATGGTCTCCACTCCTGCTACACTGCCTTCTCTCTCCCAGCCTACACCTACGGCCTCATGGGGAGTTCTTGAAGAATGTTGACAGAGACAAGACTTAGACCTGGTTTACGGACAGTTCTCCATAATATGCAGACACTCCCTGAAAGGGGACCACTGCAGCTCTACAGCTCTTTCTGTCTCTTCAGGGACATCCCTGAAGGAGAGTGGTGAAGGAAAATTATTTTAGTGGGCAGAACTTTAAGCAGTAGCATTGTTGTTCTCTCTACTTGGAAAGAGAAATGACCAGATGTGATTATATACCTATTCATGTTCCATGGTAAATTATTTGACTGAATGGTCATGGACTTGGAAGAAACATGCTTGGAAAACTGATGGCAAGGAAATTTTGGGGAAGAGGTATAGAAATAGACCTCTCTGAAAGAGCAAAAATTATGAAGAAATTTATGTTCCATGTAAATATTCATCAAAAGGTGACTTCAGCAGAGGAGAATTTAAACAATCAAGGGAATAGGATGGCCCATTCTGTGGATACCAGTCAGTCTCTTTCTTTAGCCATCCCTGTTGTTGCTCACTGAGCTCATGAATAAAGTGGTCATGGTGGCAGGGATGGAGGTTATTCACGGACTTATTCATGTGCACTTCCATTCACCAAGGACGACAGGCTGTAGCAATTGCTGAGAGTTCTATCTGTCAGCAACAGAGACCAACACCAAGCTTCAATATGGCACCATTCCACAGTATGAGTAGCCAGCTATTTGTTGGGAAGTTGATTACCTTGGTCCACTTCCATCATGAAGGGAGCAGTGGTCTGTTCATACTGAACAGACATTGACTCTGGATGCAAGTTTTTGCCTTTCCTCTATGCAGTGCTTCTTTCAGTACTGCCATCCATGGATTTGTATAACACCTTATCCACAGACAAAGTATTTCACACAGCATTGCTTCTGATCAAAGAATTCACTTTACAGCAAAAAAAAAAAAGAGTCGCTGCAACATGATATTCCCAAATCTGAGAAGGCTTGCATGTAAAGTTCTTCCAGAATATGGGGGAAGTCACCCAGAGGTCCAGCAGGGAAGAACATTGGTTTATTAGAACTTACAGGAGTCACCGATGGCAACCAGTGGGTGAGGAAAGAGTCTACACCTTGAAACAGTATAGCAAGAAGTTTTATAATCAA
>NW_007215423.1:0-2047 GCF_000164805.1 Carlito syrichta
CAACACATACAGAATACTCACTGCAAGCAGTCACTGTGTCAGAGTATTAAATGGGGGGCCCCAAGCGTTGGCAGCTTCCCAAGGTGTTTTCTGTTCAGCATGTTTCATCTTGTGATGTAGCCAGTCCTCTGTGGAGGCTTCTTCTAACCACCTTATGTGGGTTGGGGTGTCTGCCTCGTCATTCCCGGACTCTATAGAGGAGAGTGTCTGGAGAGGTGGAAGATGGTGATTTTCTTTTGGAGGCTGGTACATATCTTGGCCTCCCAGGAGCTTGTTCATTATTGTTTATGGCTGCTGGTGCCATTGTGACATCTACAGCATCAGTGTCTGTACAAATTATCAGCGGGATAATTGGGATATCACCAACCACACTGCCCGCAACTCTGTCCACTGACTGTTTTGCCTGGTCCTGTCTTCCATTCAAATAGTCACTGTTTCTGGCTGGTATGCAATGGCTCCCTATCAAGGGGGTTGTCCTTGACATGATCCATCTGTGTACCTACCCTCTTCTGGGACTGGTGCTATTCCCTCCCTAATGGATGATGGGGTGATAACTGTTTGCTAAACTGGTTGCTCACCTGTGTGGACAAATGTTATTGACCCTAGGAGCTGCTGCAGTTCCTGGCTTATAGGACCTGTGGAGAACCTGCTATACTGCCAGAGATATGCTTGGCATTTGTCACGGTCTTCTGCATGGTTGAGCTGTGGGACCTATGAGGGAGGGCAGAGCACAGTTATCAGGCTTGTCTGGGTGATTGGCTCCATTGCCAAGGGAGCTTAGTGTACTGTTTACCTGCTGTTTGATGAGGCTGTAGTGGGTTTCAGCACCTTTCCAGATCTGTGACCTGCCAAAGCCTCCAAGCATATACCTCCTGGGTGACATTTACATCCAATGATCAGGGAAAGGAGTGCTTCACACATCCATGCCTAGATGGTGCCCATAGCACTCTTGACAGCACTGAATGCCTGTTGGCACTCCCCTGTCCTGTCCCAGTGGGATTCCTTTTTGGTTAATCTATACAAAGGCTGTGCTATCTATGCCAAATGTCCTCCAATACCCCAACAAGCCCAAACATTCTTGCAACTGTTTGGGCAGTGCCGGGTGTCAATAACAGCTGTGAAAGCATGATTTTTGTCTTACCAAACCAGATAACCCACCCAAAACTTGACAGATAAGCCAGGTCCTTGCTGTTTGATTCACCACCCATCCGTTCCCCTGAAAATGTTCCATTAGCTGGGATGCTGCCTGCTCTAGGGCTGTAAGAGAATCAGAGGTTAGCATGACACCACCTATACTATGAAATAGAGACACTGATGCAGGTGGCCTCCAACTTTCCAAATCTTGAGCAACCATGCCATGACATAATGTAGGGCAAATACCCCTCTGGCAGCATCGCGAAAGTCCACTGTCTTCCTTTCCAGGTGAATGTGAACTGATCTCGACAATCTGCACGAATATCGGCACTAAATAAAATGTTAGTCAAATCCACTACAAAATGGCATGTGCACAGTGGTGTCCCTAAATGGTCCACTATATCAGCCGTGCTGGATACAGCAGCATGCAAAAGGGGTATAACTTTATCCAAGTCCCCGTAGTCTACCATCTTCTTCCAGGTACCATCAGGTATCCTCACTGGCCATACCGGAGAATTCTAGGGACCGTGAGCAGGACAGATTAAATTAACCTGTGCCACCACCAGCTAAGCAGTATTGCTTGATACCTGCCACGGTGCTGGCAGGACCTTGGGCAGTGTTTGGCATGCCCACAGCTTTAACCACCCTTACTCACAGGTGAAATTTGCCAGCACCAGTGTCTGAACATAAACCTTGCAGCACATCAGTTTCCAGTATGCACTCCTTGATGGGAGATACGTAAATAGTTTAGAGTCTAGGGGGCAGGCGGCCAATGCACAGGGTTCGCATCATCCTCCAAATCTTGATCAATTTACCACGGTACCCATCTATAGCAGCCAGAGGCCCGTCAAATGTATTTGGGTTACCATATATTAGGGTGCATGCAGCTCCAGTATCCAACAGAGCTATTACT
>NW_007215424.1:0-772 GCF_000164805.1 Carlito syrichta
GTCTGTACAAATTATCAGCGGGATAATTGGGATATCACCAACACACTGCCCGCAACTCTGTCCACTGACTGTTTTGCCTGGTCCTGTCTTCCATTCAAATAGTCACTGTTTCTGGCTGGTATGCAATGGCTCCCTATCAAGGGGGTTGTCCTTGACATGATCCATCTGTGTACCTACCCTCTTCTGGGACTGGTGCTATTCCCTCCCTAATGGATGATGGGGTGATAACTGTTTGCTAAACTGGTTGCTCACCTGTGTGGACAAATGTTATTGACCCTAGGAGCTGCTGCAGTTCCTGGCTTATAGGACCTGTGGAGAACCTGCTATACTGCCAGAGATATGCTTGGCATTTGTCACGGTCTTCTGCATGGTTGAGCTGTGGGACCTATGAGGGAGGGCAGAGCACAGTTATCAGGCTTGTCTGGGTGATTGGCTCCATTGCCAAGGGAGCTTAGTGTACTGTTTACCTGCTGTTTGATGAGGCTGTAGTGGGTTTCAGCACCTTTCCAGATCTGTGACCTGCCAAAGCCTCCAAGCATATACCTCCTGGGTGACATTTACATCCAATGATCAGGGAAAGGAGTGCTTCACACATCCATGCCTAGATGGTGCCCATAGCACTCTTGACAGCACTGAATGCCTGTTGGCACTCCCCTGTCCTGTCCCAGTGGGATTCCTTTTTGGTTAATCTATACAAAGGCTGTGCTATCTATGCCAAATGTCCTCCAATACCCCAACAAGCCCAAACATTCTTGCAACTGTTTGGGCAGTG
>NW_007215425.1:0-829 GCF_000164805.1 Carlito syrichta
AGCAATAACCATGAAGGAGCATGTGTTCTTTTGATATACTGATTTCTTTTACTTGGGATAAATATCCAGTAGTGGGATTGCTGGATTGTATGATAGTTCTGTTTACATTTTTTTAGAAGCCTTCATACTGTTTTTCATAAAGGTTTTACTAATTTACTTTTCCACTCATAGTATATAAGAGTTCTTTTTTTTCTGCATCCTCACCGGCATTTGTGATTTTTTGTCTCTTTGATAATAGTCATTTTCACTAGGGTGAGATGACATTTCATTGTGGTTTTGATTTCTCTGATGATTATTGATGTTGACCGTTTTTTCATGTACATGTTGGCCATTTGTATGTTGTTTGTTTTTTTAGAAACTTTTCAGGTCCTTTGCCCACTTTTTATTTTTATCATTGAGTTGAGTTCCTTATATATTTTGGACATATGTCCTTTATCAGATAAATAGTTCACAAATATTTTCTCCTATTTTACAGGTTGTCTTTTCACTCTACTTATTGCTTCATTTGATGTGCACAAGGCTTTTAGTTTAATATAGTCCCATCTGTCTACTTTTGCTTTTGTTCCCTGTGCTTTTGAATTCTTAGCCATAGAATTATTCCCTAGACCAATGTCCTGAAGCATTTCCACTGTGTTTTCTTCTAGTAGTTGTATAGCTTTGTGTCTTATATTTAAGTTTTTAATCCATTTTAGTTTATTTTTTGATATGGTGAAAGATGGGGATCTAGTTTCATTCTTCTGCATATGGATATCCAGTTTTCTCAGCACCATTTATTTTATTTATTTATTTGAGTTGGAGTCTCACTCTGTCGCCCAGACTGGAGTGCAGT
>NW_007215426.1:0-747 GCF_000164805.1 Carlito syrichta
TTTCACTAGGGTGAGATGACATTTCATGTGGTTTTGATTTCTCTGATGATTATTGATGTTGACCGTTTTTTCATGTACATGTTGGCCATTGTATGTTGTTTGTTTTTTTAGAAACTTTTCAGGTCCTTTGCCCACTTTTTATTTTTATCATTGAGTTGAGTTCCTTATATATTTTGGACATATGTCCTTTATCAGATAAATAGTTCACAAATATTTTCTCCTATTTTACAGGTTGTCTTTTCACTCTACTTATTGCTTCATTTGATGTGCACAAGGCTTTTAGTTTAATATAGTCCCATCTGTCTACTTTTGCTTTTGTTCCCTGTGCTTTTGAATTCTTAGCCATAGAATTATTCCCTAGACCAATGTCCTGAAGCATTTCCACTGTGTTTTCTTCTAGTAGTTGTATAGCTTTGTGTCTTATATTTAAGTTTTTAATCCATTTTAGTTTATTTTTTGATATGGTGAAAGATGGGGATCTAGTTTCATTCTTCTGCATATGGATATCCAGTTTTCTCAGCACCATTTATTTTATTTATTTATTTGAGTTGGAGTCTCACTCTGTCGCCCAGACTGGAGTGCAGTGGCTGCTCCCGGCCACCGCAGCCTCGACCTGCTGGGCTCCAGCGAACCTTCCGCCTCAGCCTTCCAAGTAGCTGGAATGACAGGCATGCACTACTACGCCCAGCTAATTTTTTGATTTATTGTAGAGATGAGGTCTGTTGACTTTTTATGTTAATTTTGTAG
>NW_007215427.1:0-746 GCF_000164805.1 Carlito syrichta
TCCACTATAGGCATCTCCAATTGTCCAAAACAACACCAAAACCTACAAGGCATACTCAGGTACTCCCTCTCAAAAACCTACAAACAATAAACCAGCATGTCCTGATAACTTTACCTCCAAAATGTATTTCATCTTAGATCTTTCTACTATTGAGATTATTTTATCATTTTCATTAACACTCTCTCCCCCAGGAAAGTGCTCCTCCTGAGGGCAGGAAACTTGTCTGGCTACCAAATCCCCACAAAGAATAATGCCTAGCACACAGAAGGTATTTCATAAAATCTGTTAGATGAATTTTTAAAATACTTGATCTGGACTCTGGGAATTTGTGTATTCAAAACAGGAAATTTTCTGCTTTATAAAGAGGGTCTGAGCCCTGACTAAAAAACAACAGTTTGGCCTCTTGTTTATCTTTACCTACACTTACATTTTTGGCATAACAAAAGGAAGGTCAACACTGAATGCTGAAATAAGCATTATCAGTGCCAAAGCAGCTTGTGTTAATACATTAGCAGAGATTAATGGATAAGGGATAAACAGATGCTACGCAATGTCTGATGCCTGGAGAGTTGGTAATGCTGGAATAACACGATGAGAAGTCTCATCAACTGCCGAATCAGGATTGATAAGTGTCATATTGTTTGTTTTGAGATTTACAGAATTCTGGATGTTGACTGTATGTAGAAAGGCTACTTTCTACTGGTAAAGCTATAAGGACTTTGGGTATAAATAATGATTATCTTTGT
>NW_007215428.1:0-723 GCF_000164805.1 Carlito syrichta
TACCCAGTCTGTCTTCTGCAATGGAGGTTTCTTTAAATTCTGACAGTCTCTAATTCTTTTAGCTAGATTCTTTTAGTCAGAGTCTCTGAAAATCTGGCCCTTTTAAGGTGGACTGTGTGATGGGACAATGCCCTAAATCACCTCTTCACGGATTTCCTATCAGCTAGACAAATCAGATTGCAATTAGACAGTTATTTTGAGATTTCTTTTACTTTCTGTAAAAACAAACCAGAACATTTATACAGACTGAATTTAAAAGGATTATCAGTGTTGAAATTTTAAACACACCTGTACAGGGAATATTTTTCATTTTAAAAACATGGTAAACTGAAGCAATTTCCTTAGCAGTCTCAAACAACTGTTCTGTCTAGATTGCATGCATTATGAATCAACGAAAACAATCGAGTCATCAGAAGTTACTTCTAGCATGGTAAACTAAGAAAAAAATTCTGAGACATGGAGGATCAGTTAGACGACAAATGAAAATATAATACAAGAAAAAGTAGAGTGGACTCATTCCGGTCAGCAGCCTTCTTGGCCCATCTTACCGACATCTGCACTGGCGGCCACAACGTCTCTCTTCCTTGACTTTAGGGACACCACACTCTCCTGGAAAGATGCCTACTATCTCTAGCCACTCCTTTTTGGTTTCTTAGCAAAGAGCCATTCCACAAGGTTCTGACCTAGG
This sequence comes from Carlito syrichta, assembly GCF_000164805.1. Lineage (NCBI taxonomy): Eukaryota > Metazoa > Chordata > Mammalia > Primates > Tarsiidae > Carlito > Carlito syrichta. Next base: position 689 of record NW_007215428.1, read on the forward strand.
AAGGCATGCCACACTATGTCCCCATAGCCCCTGCT
>NW_007215429.1:0-763 GCF_000164805.1 Carlito syrichta
TCTTCACGGATTTCCTATCAGCTAGACAAATCAGATTGCAATTAGACAGTTATTTTGAGATTTCTTTTACTTTCTGTAAAAACAAACCAGAACATTTATACAGACTGAATTAAAAGGATTATCAGTGTTGAAATTTTAAACACACCTGTACAGGGAATATTTTTCATTTTAAAAACATGGTAAACTGAAGCAATTTCCTTAGCAGTCTCAAACAACTGTTCTGTCTAGATTGCATGCATTATGAATCAACGAAAACAATCGAGTCATCAGAAGTTACTTCTAGCATGGTAAACTAAGAAAAAAATTCTGAGACATAGAGGATCAGTTAGACGACAAATGAAAATATAATACAAGAAAAAGTAGAGTGGACTCATTCCGGTCAGCAGCCTTCTTGGCCCATCTTACCGACATCTGCACTGGCGGCCACAACGTCTCTCTTCCTTGACTTTAGGGACACCACACTCTCCTGGAAAGATGCCTACTATCTCTAGCCACTCCTTTTTGGTTTCTTAGCAAAGAGCCATTCCACAAGGTTCTGACCTAGGAAGGCATGCCACACTATGTCCCCATAGCCCCTGCTTCCTGCCCCCCCCAGGCCCCAGGTAATCTCATGGAGGCAATGCCAAATGCATGGCTTTTAGCCTTGACCTTTCCTGAATTCCACCTGCACGCCCAACTACCAACTAGAAATCGTCACATGGCTCTTCCAGACACATTACACTCAACCTGCTCTTAAATAACCAAACACCCTTCCCCAGAAAAT
>NW_007215430.1:0-766 GCF_000164805.1 Carlito syrichta
CCCTCCTTCATTTCTTATCTCAAGGAACAAAGTTAAGGCACCACCTGCCTTTGTGTGACTTAAGCTCAAAAATCACAATTAATCTTCAACTCCCCACTCCAACATAGTCAATCCATCCTGGAATCCTCCTCCAAATTCTCTCTAGCCTCTCTCTTCCTTCCTACTCTCATTACTAATACTCTAATTACTACTGAGGTCAAGGCTTCATTATCTCTTGCCTTAATTGTTACAAAGGCAATATTCTCTGTGCCTCAAGTTTCTTCTCACTCCAGCATATCTTATTTATACTAAGCATCATTACCTGCTAAAATACAGATCGAAATCTTCCTCAAAATATCTTCTGGGCCTGCAAAATAAATTCAAGCTTTTCAGCCTACACTCAAAGCCCTCAACAATTTGATTTACAACCCAATCCTCTACTATACTTCTTGGGGTTTTTTTGTTTGTTTTTTGAGTTGAGGTCTCACTCTGTCACACAGGCTGGAGTACAGTGGCATGCTCATGGCCACCACAGCCTCTACCTACTGGACGCAGCTGATCCTTCCCCCTCAGCCTTCCAAGTAAGCTGGAACTATAGGCACAAGCCACCACTCCTGGCTAATTTTTTGATTTATTGTAGAGATGAGTCTCATCAAGTTGCCCAGGCTGGTCTCGAACCTGTGGGCTCAGCAGTCCTCTCACCTCGGCCTCCCAAGTGCTGGATTATAGGCATAAGCCACCGCACCCAGCCTACTATACTTTTTATAAGTCCTCCCACTTGCCATCA
>NW_007215431.1:0-2047 GCF_000164805.1 Carlito syrichta
AAAAAAATTTAACTAGGTTTACCTATGCCAGCGAGTTAATCCACTAACTGTGAAATCAAAATCTTAACCCTGAGGAAACAGTGTAACACTGGAAATGAAAACATTTAGCATTTTTCTGCTGACTTCAGTGATTCAACTTGTGGACCAAGTTATTATTAAAAGGAATATTTTTTTTTAGAAAGCAAGATTTATTGAGAGGACAGAAAAGCTCTCACGTTGGGAGGGGACCCAAAGGGGTTGCCCTAAAAGGAACATTACAAAAATATTTCATTAGAAATTTAATTCATCATAAGAGATTTTTTTGCCTCACACTTTAAAGATTCACTTCACTTTCTTTTGCACTGAGGAATAATTTTTATACAATGAAATTTACTCATTTTAACTGTGTGCTTTGATGACTTTTAACAGCTGTGTATAGTCACTTCATCACCACCATCAAAATATAAAACGGTTTCAACACTCTAAGGGTGCCTCCTGTCCCTGGTAGTCAATCTCCTCCTGAACTCAGCCTCAGGCAACTATTTAAAGATTTATTTTTAATGTTACCTGTCTTTGTAGCAGTGCTGAATTCAAAGAATTAAAAGAAAATCTGGATCCTATGTGCTAAAGTATCTTCTAGCAGTAACAGCTCACAGGCTTTGGTGTGTGGTACATGAGTCCCTCTTATCCTCAGGACCCCAGTAGATGGCTGAGACCTCCGACAGTACCAAATACTATATATACTAAGTGTCCTCCTATGCACACATACCTATATAAATTTAATTTATTAATTGGGCACTGTAAGAGATTGACAACCACAATTAACAAGAAAATAAAACGATTACAGCAATATACCAGCATTACCCCTCTTGTGCTTTGGAGCCATTATGAAGTAAAATCAGGGCTACTTGAACATAAGCACAGCAACACAGCCACAGTGGATCTGGTAGCCGAGACAGACCCCCAGTGACTAATGACCAGCAGCATGGGCAGCAAGAAGACACTGGGCAAAGGGACGCTTCCTGTCCCAGGCAGGATGGTGTAAGATTTCATCGTGCTACACCTAATAGCACACAATTTAAAAATTATGAATTGTTTATTTCTGAAACTTTTCACTAGTATGTTCAGACCTTAGATGACAGAAAGCAAAACCACACAGGAAGATTAAAAAACAGGTACAAATTCCCAAAATGAGGAGGAATTCTCCTTGACATGCCATCAATAAGCGATGCACTTAATTAGAGCTGTAGCTGTCAAGAAGGCCAAAGTGATACAATGTTTTAATGGCCTAAAAATAGTGTCTTAAAGAATGACAACAATTAAAAGAAGAAGAAAATGGCCCTGCAAAAATTCTGTCTGGGAGAAAGCTTCTTGAACTTGATCAGGTAATCAATTCTGAAAATATGCAGCCATCGGTAGATACATATTCTTCACCTTCACTTTAAAGGTTAAAAACAACAAAGTGACATTTGACATTTTTCAATATCGTCCCAGGGATCCATGTCTGCATATTCATAGTATAAACATTTACGTTCACAATGATGGCTCTCGAGTCATTAAAAAGATTAAAGTTACTTTCACTGTGTTAAAAACAAACAAAAAAAAGTCAACCTTTAACTAAACAGAAATCTATTTACTCTAAAGTCTGATGCTGAATTATTAAACTGCAACTATGAAATAAAAAGCAAGCACTGACTACACACCAAGCATTGTTTCAAACACATTATGTGTATAACTCATTTATAGCCTTTTAACCACCCTATGAAATAGATATTTAGCAATTACATGCCTACAATGGGGCTGGCACCAAGTATGCATTCACTAAACATTTGCCATGAACGACACCCATGTATCTTGCAAATAAAGAAACAGGCCCAATGTCATGGAGCTCTGACAGTCATAGAGCTTACATATGGCAGAGTCAGAATTCAAACCCAGGACCTTGGAACTCCAGAACTCGCACTTCTGACTCCTCATATTCTGCACCTTTTACCTTACTGCTATCTTTTCTCTAAAGATATTGTCTATTATTGCTGCATGTATGCTGTAGAAATATATATACTTTTTA
>NW_007215432.1:0-1053 GCF_000164805.1 Carlito syrichta
CCTCCTTGCCCATATTGGGAGGAAAGTTTTGGAAAGGTCATATTTAGCTCATGGAGACCCAAATAATTCTGTGTCATTTCTTGCTATTCTGTGTTTCAACATATACAGAAAAGAATACACTCAATAAAATATTATAAGTTGCAGATTTGGCCAGGAGTTAAGTGCATAAAGAAAGAGACCCATAAAAGACATTTCTTTTATGTCTTGGTACTAGGGACAATTAGGTTTCTACGGAGCAAGTAGGTTACCCTAGAGAACCTTGAGACATATAATAAATAATGTATCTCTGTCTCCAATGACTGCTAAGGGCCCCAGAAGAATCAAGGCTGCACTTGAGTTGGTGTATCAAAGCTTGGGGATGCATGTCTATATTTTGCCTCCCAATTTCGTTTCATTGCTCTTTTTGTTGTTTTCCTTTCTCCTACCTCTCAAATTTCTTACTATGATATTGTTTTGCTTTATGTATTTTTTCAAGCTGTCTCAAAAACTTGTTTTTGGACTGATGTATAGGCGAGAAATTATACCCATTAATTGTTGGGGGTGCTCAAAAGGCAGTATGCCCCATGAGAGCATTTATTAATAGTTTGGTGAAAGCTAAGCTAAATAAAATAAAGCCAATGATAACAATAACACAATTCGCTGAAGCTGCCACACTGCTTTTTTCCTCCATTTTCATAGCTCTGATTGGGATCTGATACAGTAGAGGTGAGAAAGGAGGCGTTAGAGGGCCATGGTCCCCTTTCTCTATTCCCTGGGTTGACTCTGCATCACCTGGGAATTTGCAGAGAACATAAATTATCAAGCTCCATTCTGGACCTACTGATAGGATTAGCTGAATTATTTGTGGAGCCCAGAGCAAAATAAGCATGCAGTGCCTCATGTTAAAAAAAAAAATAGGAATTTCAGGATGGAAATAGCAAATCCTTAAACCAAACATGAGCTTCTTCTAAGTGTGAGGTCATAACCCAGGAAGTCAGCTCTGCTTACTGAAGGGGAAACTCGGGGTGGGGCCAGCAAACTCTTTTTTTTTTTTTTTTTTGAGTTGGAGTCTCA
>NW_007215433.1:0-1605 GCF_000164805.1 Carlito syrichta
AGCTGTCTGAACCTCCCTGAATCTCAGGCACCCATCTCAGATATAAATAACATTATAGAGTGCTAGGAACTGGTCTGGTGCCTGATTATAGCAGATGCTTTGGAAGCTTTTCCCACATCTTCTGGCAATTATCACAAACGCACAACAGAGCAGCTTGCAACATTAAAACCCTGTAGCTCTTTGCTTGAGCCATTCCCTCTTGGAGCTAGAAGAACAAACCAGTGGCAACCTCAACTAACGAATCATGAAAGATAATGATCATCAACTTGGGCAAATGGCACTGAAGTACATATTTTACCCCAGTCCCCAGAGTTCCTCAATAGGATTAAGCACAAGGTAATCCACAGCACTAACTGGCTTAATAAAGAAACCCTGCTTTCTTCATTCTATCTCATTTCCCCACTTCCTTCCCAATGATTCCTAGGACCACTTCCTACATATCGCAACTGAATTCTTGATATTTCCTTCTAAATCTCTTCCTTAGACTTTCATGTCTCATTAATGGTAACTCCATTTTCTGCCTCATTCAGACCAAAAAAACCTGAAATCCTCCATAATTTCCTTCCCTTTTATATCCTATTAAAAAATTGTGTATAGCTTTACTCACTGTGAAAGGTATTCATCTATTGTCTCTCATCTTCAAGGTCACCCTTCCAATACCCTATTCTAAGGCTATTACTTGCTGACTAATATGACCTCATCTCCTACTATTTTTGTCCTTTTTCCATTACAGCCATACTTGCTTATTCTCCAAATGTGCCAGATAAGTTTTTGCCTCAGGACCTTTGCATGCACAATTTCCTCTGCTTGGAACAGTGTTCCCAAATAATCTGTACGGTTAAGTCCTTATACCTCTTCAAGATTTATTCTGCCCAGATCTGTCCTCTTCTCCCTACTGCTTTCTTCAGAAAGTTATTACATCTTTGGAAGTTATTACATCTAACCCTCAATACATATTTTTTGTTTTGTATATTGCCTTCCTTGTCACCAAATATAGTCCACGAGGCAGGGTTTTTGTCTGTTTTGTTCATGGCCAAATCCTCAGGGTCTAAACAAATTCAGTTGATATTTGAATGAATATATCGAAGAATGATCTTCTTGAAGTCTACTATAATCAGCTTAGCATTGTATTATCAGAGAACATAATGTTCACTGTGAAGGAGAGATTTTTTTTGAGATCTCTTCCTTCTTAATCAAAGGCCCAATGTCAATAACCCTTGAATATTCTTTCTCTCTCTCTCTCTCCTGTTTCAGACTAATGTCTATTGTTCTTTTGCTTCTTCCTATGTTTTTCAATTTCCTCTATCCATGACAAGAGATTCCCTGAGTCCCTTTTAATGATATTTTGAAATCTATTTTCTTCTTGTGCACCCCCTTCCATTAGACACTCAAGCCACTGACAGCTTACAGAGGCATACTTTCTCATTTTAAAAAGCACGTTACCTTTACCCCCAAACGAGATGTTTATCTATGTACTCAGTCATCCCATACATTTTATTATAAACCTGTGCAGCCTGCCAGCTGTGGAATTAAGCCTCTCTAGCATATGGTTCTTAGGGTCACACAGAGTGCCCTTGTTGCAGACTGGTGCTATGTTGACAATCT
>NW_007215434.1:0-766 GCF_000164805.1 Carlito syrichta
CCAAATATTATGTATATTACAGTCTCCCTATGGCTTCCAGAAAGCATGATCAATAAAATCTTTTAAGCCTAAAATACTATATAGCAGGAAACTTTAGAAAGTAATCATAACCTAGTATATCAGCACCTGGATTAAGACAAATCAGTCTTTTCATCTTCATTAGCAAGTCACCTCCCTGAAGGATTTACTTCAGAAAAAGAAAAAGTTAATGATGTCATTATTGAATAATTTTTTGTTCCCTCCTATCAATCTATTGTAGTCATTTTTTAATCTTGTTTTCACCATTCAAAATGTACCACAACAGGGCCAGCTATGAAGGCAAAAGCTTCAAGCTTAAGAATTGTTGAATTTCATATAAAAGTTTTTTCTGTATTAGTGAATTCTCTTTTTCTTTCTTTCTTTTTTAAGTAGGGTCTCACTCTGTCATCCTGGCCAGAGTGCAATGGCATGATCCCAGCTCAACACAGCCTTGAACTCCTTGGCTCAAGCAAGTGATGCTAGCTTGCAGTTTTCTTGTGTGATGACTGAAGGGGTTTTGCCATGGCTCAACAACTTTCAAAGCACATCTTCAGTAGGATAATATCTAGGCATTTTGCAAAGTTTAACCACTTGGGTACTACCAACCTTGTCACTACCAACTGGTTTTATAACAGTGGCAAAAATCTTTTCCTTTTTCTTTGCAATCTTGAATTTAGTTGCTGAGTACTTCCTCCTGTACATGGTCTTTCTGTAATACATAGAAGATCAGGAATATCCTCCAGTTTCT
>NW_007215435.1:0-759 GCF_000164805.1 Carlito syrichta
AAAATCTTTTAAGCCTAAAATACTATATAGCAGGAAACTTTAGAAAGTAATCATAACCTAGTATATCAGCACCTGGATTAAGACAAATCAGTCTTTCATCTTCATTAGCAAGTCACCTCCCTGAAGGATTTACTTCAGAAAAAGAAAAAGTTAATGATGTCATTATTGAATAATTTTTTGTTCCCTCCTATCAATCTATTGTAGTCATTTTTTAATCTTGTTTTCACCATTCAAAATGTACCACAACAGGGCCAGCTATGAAGGCAAAAGCTTCAAGCTTAAGAATTGTTGAATTTCATATAAAAGTTTTTTCTGTATTAGTGAATTCTCTTTTTCTTTCTTTCTTTTTTAAGTAGGGTCTCACTCTGTCATCCTGGCCAGAGTGCAATGGCATGATCCCAGCTCAACACAGCCTTGAACTCCTTGGCTCAAGCAAGTGATGCTAGCTTGCAGTTTTCTTGTGTGATGACTGAAGGGGTTTTGCCATGGCTCAACAACTTTCAAAGCACATCTTCAGTAGGATAATATCTAGGCATTTTGCAAAGTTTAACCACTTGGGTACTACCAACCTTGTCACTACCAACTGGTTTTATAACAGTGGCAAAAATCTTTTCCTTTTTCTTTGCAATCTTGAATTTAGTTGCTGAGTACTTCCTCCTGTACATGGTCTTTCTGTAATACATAGAAGATCAGGAATATCCTCCAGTTCCTCTGACAAGGACAGGATTTCAGCTGCAGTAGGGCTTCCCCTTCTTGGGC
>NW_007215436.1:0-749 GCF_000164805.1 Carlito syrichta
AAAAGTTTTTTCTGTAATAGTGAATTCTCTTTTTCTTTCTTTCTTTTTTAAGTAGGGTCTCACTCTGTCATCCTGGCCAGAGTGCAATGGCATGATCCCAGCTCAACACAGCCTTGAACTCCTTGGCTCAAGCAAGTGATGCTAGCTTGCAGTTTTCTTGTGTGATGACTGAAGGGGTTTTGCCATGGCTCAACAACTTTCAAAGCACATCTTCAGTAGGATAATATCTAGGCATTTTGCAAAGTTTAACCACTTGGGTACTACCAACCTTGTCACTACCAACTGGTTTTATAACAGTGGCAAAAATCTTTTCCTTTTTCTTTGCAATCTTGAATTTAGTTGCTGAGTACTTCCTCCTGTACATGGTCTTTCTGTAATACATAGAAGATCAGGAATATCCTCCAGTTCCTCTGACAAGGACAGGATTTCAGCTGCAGTAGGGCTTCCCCTTCTTGGGCTTTTTAACCTTGAGGTTACACTTTTTCACTTTCCACTAGTATTTGCCTTCTTGGCTTTAGATTTTTTTTCCTTAGCATTTAGTTTCTCAACTTTTTTTTTTTTTTTTTGAGTTGGAGTCTCACTCTGTCTCCCAGACTGTAGTGCAGTGCCGCTCCCGGCCACCGCAGCCTCGACCTGCTGGGCTCTGGCGATCCGTCCGCCTCAGCCTTCCAAGTAGCTGGAATTACAGGCATGTGCTACCACGCCCGGCTGATTTTTTTTGATTTATTGTAGAGATAAGATCTCGCTGA
>NW_007215437.1:0-743 GCF_000164805.1 Carlito syrichta
GGCCAGAGTGCAATGGCATGATCCCAGCTCAACACAGCCTGAACTCATTGGCTCAAGCAAGTGATGCTAGCTTGCAGTTTTCTTGTGTGATGACTGAAGGGGTTTTGCCATGGCTCAACAACTTTCAAAGCACATCTTCAGTAGGATAATATCTAGGCATTTTGCAAAGTTTAACCACTTGGGTACTACCAACCTTGTCACTACCAACTGGTTTTATAACAGTGGCAAAAATCTTTTCCTTTTTCTTTGCAATCTTGAATTTAGTTGCTGAGTACTTCCTCCTGTACATGGTCTTTCTGTAATACATAGAAGATCAGGAATATCCTCCAGTTCCTCTGACAAGGACAGGATTTCAGCTGCAGTAGGGCTTCCCCTTCTTGGGCTTTTTAACCTTGAGGTTACACTTTTTCACTTTCCACTAGTATTCGCCTTCTTGGCTTTAGATTTCTTCTCCTTAGCATTTAGTTTCTCAACTTTTTTTTTTTTTTTTTGAGTTGGAGTCTCACTCTGTCTCCCAGACTGTAGTGCAGTGCCGCTCCCGGCCACCGCAGCCTCGACCTGCTGGGCTCTGGCGATCCGTCCGCCTCAGCCTTCCAAGTAGCTGGAATTACAGGCATGTGCTACCACGCCCGGCTGATTTTTTTTGATTTATTGTAGAGATAAGATCTCGCTGCCCAGGCAGGTCTCGAACCCGCGGGCTCAGGCAATCCACTCACCTCAGCCTCCCAAAGGCGCGGGATTAG
>NW_007215438.1:0-781 GCF_000164805.1 Carlito syrichta
ACACTAAAAAGTGCTTGACTTTTGGACAAAACCTGCTGACCTGACCCACTCTGAACCAAACTAGATCCACCCCTGTGGTTTCCAGGTGGTCTAAGATGCCTTGCTCCACCTACAGCCCCAATAAGCTCCCTAAACTGAAGGGTGTGGCCATAATCACAGTCTTAGCTCTTCCAAGGGGCTTATTGTTTTCCAACAACATCTTCTTCTATGACTAGAAAAATAACATAATATGAAATATAATGGCGTCCTTAATCCACTCAGTAAGTATAAACTCCAAGCAACCAGCGCTAATAAGCCAAATTCTGAGGGAGCCAGGAACATGAAAAGATCCTTTAATACAGTCTAATACAAAACTACAAGAGCTCAGTCTTGTTGTTTAAAGAATTATTTAGTTTTTGTCTTTGTCTTTACTATTGAACACACAAAACTTATTTTTCCCCCAAATCTTTGGTAACATATATTATAATATGTATTTGAATAATGTAATATTATAAACTATAATATTATAATACTCTCATACATATTAAAACCCTCAGTTAAGCAGATTTAAGATTCGTGTGTGTGTGTGTGTGTGTGTGTGTGTGTGTGTGTGTTTGAGTCAAGAGTCTCACTCTGTTGCCCAGGCTGGAGTGCAGTGGCATGCTTACAGCCACTGTAGCCTCAACCTGCTGGGCTCAGGCGATCCTTCCAATTCAGCCTTCCAAGTAGCTGGAACTATAGGTGTGTGCCACCATGCCTGACTAACTTGTAGATTTATTGTAGAGACAAGATCTTGCCATGT
>NW_007215439.1:0-1371 GCF_000164805.1 Carlito syrichta
AAGAAGGGTCCTGGTCCTGTAGCACAGGCATTCTTTGTGGCAAGGTGGGAGATGGGTTCTCCTCTTGAGACCTCAGAAGTATGGCCACCCTATTCACACCTTGAATCTACCCCCGGACCCACACTGGGCGTCACCTCCAGAGCCCCAGAGGATGGAGTGTGGGAGTCCTACAGTAGCCCAGGGAAAGGAAGGCAGAGAGCCCACAACAGGGTGGTGCTCCTGGTGTTCAGGTGACAATCGGGCGAGGGGGAGTGAACCTTGTGGGTGTGGTCATGCCAGCCCAAGTTCTTCTGGCATTGGCCTCCTCCTGGGGAGGGAAGCAGAGAGGCCCAGGGATGTGTGGCTGAGCTGGGCTGCAGGGTGCTGTGACAGGAGGTACCCAAGCTGTCATCCTGCTCACGTGGTAGTGCCAGGTGAGGCTAACATTGGGTTACTGTCACAGTCACGTTGCAAGGCATGGGGATGTCCCTTTCTTATGCAAGAAGTCTGGGGCTTGGGGAAAGGGGATTCCTTGTCCACAGTTTGATGATCCATCAGGGGCTGTTTGTAATCTTAAGATCTGGCTACTGTGAGTGGGAGGGATCAGGGGAAGGACATTTGGGGCACGTGTGTGAAAGTGCATGTGAGTTAGTGCACATGAGTATGAGTGTGCGTTACTGTTTGCATATGAGAATGTGAGTGACTCAGTGTGGGAGTGTGTATGTGAGGCCACATGTCTGTGTCTGACAATGACTACATGTGTATTATTATATGTTGTGGCTACATGTGTGTCTATGTAAATGAGCATGTGAGGGTATATGTGTTAAACTGTGTGTGCAAGTGTGTAAGTTAGGGTGAGTGTGTGAGGCGTGAGTATGTGGTTGAGTATGTGTGACTGTGTGTGTCTATGTGTGCCCATTAATGTATGTGAGTAGACGTGTAAGACTGTAAACTGGAATCTGTCAGTTTACGTGTCTGTGTGTAAGCTACTGTGTGAGTAGATATATGACACTGTGTGTGTTGGTGTTTACGTTAGTGTGTGTGTCAGTGTGTCTGTGTGTGGGTTAGCATGAGTGTGTTAGTGTGTCTGTGTGTGAGATAATGTAAATGTGTGCGTGAGTGGACATATGATACTGTTTGTGCACTAGTGTGTGTGTTTCTCTTGAGTGTTGGTATGTGAGTCAATGTATGTGTCTACATTAGTGTGTTTAGATACATGACATTGTGAGTGTATTGTGTGTGTTTCTGTGTTAGTATGTCTGCGTGAATCTATGTCGGTATGTGAGTCAGTGTGTCTATGTGTGAATTAGTGTGTCAGTGTGAGTCAATGTGTGTCTGTGAATTAGTGTGTCAGTGTGAGTCAATGTGTGTCTGTGAATTAGTGTGTCAGTG
>NW_007215440.1:0-902 GCF_000164805.1 Carlito syrichta
CCCACTTGTCATCCCAGTACTTTGGGGGGCTGAGACAGGAGGATTGCTTGAGGCTAGGAATATGAGACCAGTCTGGGTAAAAAAGCAAGACCTATCTACAAAGAGAAATGAAAAGTTAGCCGGGTATCATGGTGCACACCTGTAGTCCTAACAACTCAGGAGGCTGCAGTGGGAGGATCACCTGAATCCAGGAGTCCGAGGCTGCATTTCAGACATGATTGCAACTCTGTACTCCAGCCTGGGTAATAAGATCCTCTTGCTAAAAATTAATGGATGAATTCTAAAAATGAAATGAAAAAATAAAAGAGGAGTTGGCAAGCTATAGCCTGGGAGCCAAATGTAGCCTGCTGCCTGCTTTTGTGAATAAAGTTTTATTGAAACATAGTCATGCTGACTCGTTAAGACCATGGCACTTGTGTTCTACAACAGCAGGGTGGAGTAGTAACAGAGATCACGTGGACTTCAAGCCCCTCAAATAGCTATCCTTTGGCTCTCTCTTTACAGAAAAAGCTGGCCAGTTCTTGGTCTAGAGGATAGAATACATAGCAAGAGTGGTGGGGAGATGGAAGAGTAGGGAGGGCAAGCTGGAAGGGATCCAGGTGATTTTAGATTTCATATGTAAGCCAAGGGAGAATGCAACAATGGAGGCCATAGCAACACCGTCCTGGATGCTAGTCCACCATGTTGACTTCTGATCAACCCATTCTGGGAAATTGTCTAAGATTTCATGTTCTTCTATTGTACTTAGTGTAAATCCTGCCCTTAGGTCAAATAGTCTTGATGCTGTGGTACCTCAATTGTCCTGCACATTCTTTCTGAGTCACCCCTTCCCCATGGTATGCAAACTCTGGACTGAGAGGTCATGGCACGGGCACTTACCATCTTGTCTCACCACCACCTGA
>NW_007215441.1:0-1009 GCF_000164805.1 Carlito syrichta
AAAAAGAATCCCAGGTGTTGGAAGTCAGGGTAGTGATTACTCCTGAGAGGCTAGAAAAGAAGAGGCATAAGAGGACTTCTGGGTGCTGTTCATGTCCTGTTTTACTATTTGAATTATGGCTACATGCGTGTGTTCACTTTGTGAATGTGTACGGAGCTGTACATTTACAATATGTGCACTTTCTGTCTGTATGATACATGTCAGTCAGAGGATGATGCTAAAATACACTGAACTTGCTGTTCTTACAGGTCATCAGAATAGTGAAGATTTGACGATTTGGACATAAGCTGGTATGCATTTAGAGCACAGAATGTTACTGCTGCTTTTCTTCTTTCCCACATCTCGTGACTATGAAATACCAAAATGTGACACCCTCAGTGACCAGCCACAGTTCTTTTTCTGAGAACATAAGCCGATTGCTTGCTTTCCCGGTACATAAACATGGATCGAATGTGATGAATTTTCCAAAATACACTCTATGGTTAAGATAGCACCAAGAATAAATACCAGGGCCTCTGCCCACCAAGGAAGCCATTTTAAACAATAGTCTTAGCCACCCCCCAGTCCAATGGCCACCACACAGTTGAGCTGAAGGGTAAAAACCCAGGAGTGCCGCAAAATCCGTGAGCAGGAAGTCAGAAAGCATGGGTAATGATATTTACTCAGAGCCGGATCCACATCCTACTTAACTCCACGGGAATTCTCAACAGTTGGTCTTGACAACTCCAGCAATTCCGAAGCTCATTAACCTATTTGCAGGTGCTTTGCTTTCTGAGCCGCCTGTGTTAAAAGGGAATGTTCTCAAAATTCTCTGACATAGCCTGCCGCCTTGGTTCAGGGTTCAGTTCATGACGTGTTTCCAGTATTTTGGGCTCAAGATAAGAAATGAAAGCTTTGAGTGATTCTGAAATCGAGAGGTTTTTTTTTGGTTAGTAATCCCATCAAACATTTAATGTTACATCACTGTAATCTGAAAGAGACATGGCAGGTAAACAGTCTTCTTCAATGA
>NW_007215442.1:0-731 GCF_000164805.1 Carlito syrichta
CTGCACCTGGCTTCGTGTTCATGTGAAAGACTTGTGAGACTGTCTGTCTAAAATTTGGGGATAAATACCTGCTGTAACTTTCAATAAACAGCTTCTGCTCATTTCACTAAACAGTTGTCCACTTTCTTTCTTTCTCTTTCTTCCTCTTTATATCTATCCTTCTTTCTTTTAATATCTGTCCCTACAGATTTGCTGACTCCACCACATCTTCCAAGGGACTCCCCAAAATTTGCAGGGGCTGGCCCCTCGCACTGGGCTATTGCTTTCTAGTCTTTTTTTTTCCTTTGATATTGTAAAAGTGTCATAATGCTTGTAAACTTTTATTCTCTTTACATTATGAACAGTTTCTCATACCTTTAAAGGTAAGATATTTTTAAAATAACACCATGCTGTTCCATCACACGATTAGTCATAACTTATTTGCACATTTCCCATTTGTTCTATATATTTCAAATGTTTTATTATCACAAACGGTGTTGCCATAAACACGAAGCACCCTTGTACAAGTGGAATTACTGAGTCAAATTATGGTATTTTTATGATTTGGTAGAAGTTTGCCAGAAGATAAATGCAAGATCTCGAAATCAAATTTAAGAAAATTTTACAGTCTTCAAAGAGATTTCATTGTCATTCTGGATATTTTGTGAAGGTTATTTTTCATTTCTTCTTTCTTTAATAGTTTATATAATTGTCCCAAAAATCTGCATGTGAAATATTCACCTCATCTATCA
>NW_007215443.1:0-994 GCF_000164805.1 Carlito syrichta
TTCACTAAACAGTTGTCCACTTTCTTTCTTTCTCTTTCTTCCTCTTTATATCTATCCTTCTTTCTTTTAATATCTGTCCCTACAGATTTGCTGACTCCACCACATCTTCCAAGGGACTCCCCAAAATTTGCAGGGGCTGGCCCCTCGCACTGGGCTATTGCTTTCTAGTCTTTTTTTTTCCTTTGATATTGTAAAAGTGTCATAATGCTTGTAAACTTTTATTCTCTTTACATTATGAACAGTTTCTCATACCTTTAAAGGTAAGATATTTTTAAAATAACACCATGCTGTTCCATCACACGATTAGTCATAACTTATTTGCACATTTCCCATTTGTTCTATATATTTCAAATGTTTTATTATCACAAACGGTGTTGCCATAAACACGAAGCACCCTTGTACAAGTGGAATTACTGAGTCAAATTATGGTATTTTTATGATTTGGTAGAAGTTTGCCAGAAGATAAATGCAAGATCTCGAAATCAAATTTAAGAAAATTTTACAGTCTTCAAAGAGATTTCATTGTCATTCTGGATATTTTGTGAAGGTTATTTTTCATTTCTTCTTTCTTTAATAGTTTATATAATTGTCCCAAAAATCTGCATGTGAAATATTCACCTCATCTATCAATGCCAAAGACTGGAGGGTACAGTAAGTGAGGACTGGAGAGGGTTCCTACAGTCTAACCAACCTAAACCACCAATGAAGTCGGTGTGTCTCAACAGTCGTGTACTTTACTGAAAGCAAAAGACGGCTGTCATCCTTGACTTTGCCTGTACTTGTATGGTCTGACCCCACAGTCCATAACCCTGTCAGCTAAATCCCAAGCTATCATTCTGCTCTCGTGTCTATAAATCTATTTGTCACCACCATTTCTCAGCATTGCATTTGCTCTTGATGAGAACATAAAGACAGGGGTCCTCATTTCCTGTGGCCATTAAGATTCTTCCACTCTTTGCTCAAGGGGTGACCCCAGGGTGATAATTTTTACTTC
>NW_007215444.1:0-884 GCF_000164805.1 Carlito syrichta
CTTCCTTTGCAAATCTTGACTGAATTCATCATTTTTTTCTCACCAATCTTTATGAACTCATTTGTTTTCCACTGTGAAGAATGGTTTCTGGAGTAGTTGTTCTGTGCCAAAGAGTTGACTGGAGTCACCGTCCTGTGGACTGTTGGGTCCCCCAGCAGTTTCCTCTGGTATGACTGTTCTTAAAGATTAGTGAGGGCTCCTATTAAAAATCAATTGACAGAAAGATGTGAGAAGAGGAAGTGCCTCTATCCAAGGTTTCCAGCCACTAGGTGTCACAGAGAAGGTTTGGGCAGTTGATGTGGCCAGATGATGGAAGGTCTTAACACCAGGCTTGGAGCATGTGTTACTCATGGGAATGACTTATTAAAGTACTGTTTTGTAATAGATTACCTGGACAGGTAAGAAAAATTGCCAGCGAGATAGAAAGAAAGGAAAGTCAGTTCGTTTGTTCCAAGTGTCATCCTGAACTCAAATTTTGTATTAAAGCTAATAGTGCATAAATATATGTATTAGTATTTCTTGTTTTTGCCATTTAGAACATGATTTTAAAATGTTTCTGTTTTCTTCTTCTAGAGTTTACAGATGCTTCCCCAGCAACGGAAAGCCATAGCTAAGTTCAAGGAGCCAGCCCACGCATTAGCATTTCAGCAGAAATTCCACAGGTAGCCAGTGTGTTCTGTGGTTGTAGAGATTTGGGAGTGGGAGGGAAGGCCTTTTTACTGTGCTGTGCCCACTGTCACAGTGGCAGGGGTGTGTGCCCACCTGTTACCATAGAAGTACTCAGGACACACAGAGAGCAGGCAAGGATCTTCTCATAAGATGTGCATCCTTTTGTCAGTCAAGAATTGCCCTTTAGTTTCCTCCCACCTTGGTAAGTTGACGGT
>NW_007215445.1:0-664 GCF_000164805.1 Carlito syrichta
CTAGTTTCATGCCCTAAAAATCCTCTATGCTCTGGTTATTCCCCTCTCACACCTAATCGCTAGTAGCCACTGACCTTTCTATTGTCCCCAAAGATTTGCCTATTCCAGAATGTCATATAATTGGGATCATACAGTATGTACCCTTTTCAGATTGGCTTCATTCACTTAGTAGTATGCATTTAAATTCCCTCCATGGCTTTCATTAGTTGATGGCTCATTTATTTTTAGTGTTGAATAATATTCCATAGTTTGGATGAATAACCCATCATTTTTAAATACCCCTCTTCTACAACCCTTGTTTTTTAGCTGTGAACTTTTAACTTTTTTAAAAGTATTTTTCTAGTCCTAATTCTACCTTTGCTCCTGAATCTTTAGTGCAATTGCATACATTTTTTGACTGTAGCTTTTATTCTGATTTTTTGAAGTTATATGATCCAGTTCTAATATTCAGGAAAGTGCCTGGCATCAGACAGTTTTACACATGAATGAATTCTCAAAACAACCAAAGTACAACTATGATTATACATAGTAAGAGAAAAAATACCAGTAAGAGTAGGAGAAAAATTGTAGTAAATAATTCATAAATAATTTGCTAAAATCAAGTAGTTTTCTCCAATGTTTTAAAGCACAATTTAACATGTTAAAAGCATGATTAAGTAGGTAA
>NW_007215446.1:0-2047 GCF_000164805.1 Carlito syrichta
TTTTTAAATACCCCTCTTCTACAACCCTTGTTTTTTAGCTGTGAACTTTTAACTTTTTTAAAAGTATTTTTCTAGTCCTAATTCTACCTTTGCTCCTGAATCTTTAGTGCAATTGCATACATTTTTTGACTGTAGCTTTTATTCTGATTTTTTGAAGTTATATGATCCAGTTCTAATATTCAGGAAAGTGCCTGGCATCAGACAGTTTTACACATGAATGAATTCTCAAAACAACCAAAGTACAACTATGATTATACATAGTAAGAGAAAAAATACCAGTAAGAGTAGGAGAAAAATTGTAGTAAATAATTCATAAATAATTTGCTAAAATCAAGTAGTTTTCTCCAATGTTTTAAAGCACAATTTAACATGTTAAAAGCATGATTAAGTAGGTAAAATTCATTTAAAAATTTAAAAGGCCAATTTGAAGTTGTAAAATTACCTGGGTTTATAAAACTTATCTGTTTGAATAAGAATTATAGACAATCACCTTTGCTTTTCATAAATCATTTTTAAATCTGAGACAAAAATTTTGGACTCCTCCTAATATTCTCAAATAAAAATCACAATATAAATTTTATAATTAAAAAATACAAAACTGCTAAAAGCAATTGTAAGATTTTCAAACCATCTTCATAATGCACAAAAAAATCTAAAAACTACACATAACACTTAAAAGCACATTGAAAGTTTCAAAACTATTTTTACTACACAGAAGTGTAAAAAAAGTATGTACAAAATCTAGAACATATATAATAGGTTATCTTATTAATCAGATGATGATGACAATGATGATGCCACAAGTATTGGCACATGCTAGTTTTTGTAAATTATACAGATATGTCACTCCCTTATTTGCTTATTGAAAGCCTACTTACTAAACTTTCGCTAAAGGTTGAATGCCACCTCCTCTGATAATGCATCTTTGTGGTTCCTATAGCACTGTATTAATTAGCTTGTTTGAGTATCCAACACATTTCACTGGGGTTATGTATTTATTAATTAACACACTTAGAATGCAAACATGGTTTATTAATAGTTTTTAGGAGACTATATGGCCCATAGTACATATTTAACATATGTCTGATGAAATTGTATACAATTTTTCTTAAAATTATCAGGGATTGTTATACATATAACACTAAATCCTCACTATTTCCTGCCACGTATTAATATCATATTTCTTACATTTGTAAACTGCCAAAATATCATCTTTTCTTACTGCCGTGACTTGCTCCTCCATGCTTCATATCATAGATAAACATCATTTATGATATTATATGTCTAGCATATAAGATGAGCAACTAATAAAAAGATTTGTTTCTAATACAATGTGCAAAGGTATGGGTGGTGGTTACACTTAAAGTCTAGACTTCTTCACCACTATATAATGCAACCATGCAACCAAAAACTATTTATACCACCTAAAGCAATTGAAATAAAGAAAAAAAAGGATTAAAATGAGATTTGTACCAAGTTTTTATCAATGGAAGATATTGGGACCCAGTCAAAATCATATTATTTTGCCATTTGCATTTGTTATTTACTTGGTGAAGTAAAAATAGCTCTGGTTTAGGAGTTAGCATGATTTGTACTTCTGAACTCCACTGTTTAGTTAAGTAAGAGTTGACTAAGTTGTTCACTCTCTATGTATCAGTTTACTTGTCTATATAATTGTCCTCCCTAACATTACTGAAATTTGCATGGGCTTGAACGCTGTCTTTTTAAATCTTTTCATATTATGCCTAGAATATAGTAGAAATTTAAAGAATGTGTTTACTAAAAGAATAAATGAAAGATTCTTAAGTGTTAGTGAAGTACCTCTAATTAATTATTTGAAGTAATGTTCGAAACGATAGCAAGATGTTGAGTCAATAGTGGAGACAGATGTGTACCAATATAATAACAGTGAATAATTAATGCAAAAACTAGAAATATGTACAAAGCCACATGAAATATGACATGGTGTACCTTAAGGACTACAGATATACAAGGATAGTTGAAGTACCTGATCTAAACTAGGTAGGTTGATTTTAAATCTATAAGG
>NW_007215447.1:0-2047 GCF_000164805.1 Carlito syrichta
AATGTTTTAAAGCACAATTTAACATGTTAAAAGCATGATTAAGTAGGTAAAATTCATTTAAAAATTTAAAAGGCCAATTTGAAGTTGTAAAATTACCTGGGTTTATAAAACTTATCTGTTTGAATAAGAATTATAGACAATCACCTTTGCTTTTCATAAATCATTTTTAAATCTGAGACAAAAATTTTGGACTCCTCCTAATATTCTCAAATAAAAATCACAATATAAATTTTATAATTAAAAAATACAAAACTGCTAAAAGCAATTGTAAGATTTTCAAACCATCTTCATAATGCACAAAAAAATCTAAAAACTACACATAACACTTAAAAGCACATTGAAAGTTTCAAAACTATTTTTACTACACAGAAGTGTAAAAAAAGTATGTACAAAATCTAGAACATATATAATAGGTTATCTTATTAATCAGATGATGATGACAATGATGATGCCACAAGTATTGGCACATGCTAGTTTTTGTAAATTATACAGATATGTCACTCCCTTATTTGCTTATTGAAAGCCTACTTACTAAACTTTCGCTAAAGGTTGAATGCCACCTCCTCTGATAATGCATCTTTGTGGTTCCTATAGCACTGTATTAATTAGCTTGTTTGAGTATCCAACACATTTCACTGGGGTTATGTATTTATTAATTAACACACTTAGAATGCAAACATGGTTTATTAATAGTTTTTAGGAGACTATATGGCCCATAGTACATATTTAACATATGTCTGATGAAATTGTATACAATTTTTCTTAAAATTATCAGGGATTGTTATACATATAACACTAAATCCTCACTATTTCCTGCCACGTATTAATATCATATTTCTTACATTTGTAAACTGCCAAAATATCATCTTTTCTTACTGCCGTGACTTGCTCCTCCATGCTTCATATCATAGATAAACATCATTTATGATATTATATGTCTAGCATATAAGATGAGCAACTAATAAAAAGATTTGTTTCTAATACAATGTGCAAAGGTATGGGTGGTGGTTACACTTAAAGTCTAGACTTCTTCACCACTATATAATGCAACCATGCAACCAAAAACTATTTATACCACCTAAAGCAATTGAAATAAAGAAAAAAAAGGATTAAAATGAGATTTGTACCAAGTTTTTATCAATGGAAGATATTGGGACCCAGTCAAAATCATATTATTTTGCCATTTGCATTTGTTATTTACTTGGTGAAGTAAAAATAGCTCTGGTTTAGGAGTTAGCATGATTTGTACTTCTGAACTCCACTGTTTAGTTAAGTAAGAGTTGACTAAGTTGTTCACTCTCTATGTATCAGTTTACTTGTCTATATAATTGTCCTCCCTAACATTACTGAAATTTGCATGGGCTTGAACGCTGTCTTTTTAAATCTTTTCATATTATGCCTAGAATATAGTAGAAATTTAAAGAATGTGTTTACTAAAAGAATAAATGAAAGATTCTTAAGTGTTAGTGAAGTACCTCTAATTAATTATTTGAAGTAATGTTCGAAACGATAGCAAGATGTTGAGTCAATAGTGGAGACAGATGTGTACCAATATAATAACAGTGAATAATTAATGCAAAAACTAGAAATATGTACAAAGCCACATGAAATATGACATGGTGTACCTTAAGGACTACAGATATACAAGGATAGTTGAAGTACCTGATCTAAACTAGGTAGGTTGATTTTAAATCTATAAGGACCTTAAGTAACACATTAAGGTGCTTGGGGTCCATCCCATAGGTTTTTGGAAAGTCAGTAATAGAATTTAGGCAGAAAACAATATGAACAAATTTGGGCTTTAAGGGGATTTCTGCCCTGGGGATAATATTTTTAAAAAACAGAAGCTAGGTAAAAGGAGGGAGGAATTACAACTTCTTAAGAGCTTACTGCATGAGAGTATTACTCTGTTTAATAATTATTAAATTATATTAAACATAATTATTATAAATTACATGAGGAAATGTTTATATTCTTTATTTTAAAAGCAAGAAAATTGAGACTCAGAGGGTTAAGAAATTTTCTGAAGGTGTCACAGTCATTGAGT
>NW_007215448.1:0-1062 GCF_000164805.1 Carlito syrichta
GGCGGAAGGATCGCCAGAGCCCAGCAGGTCGAGGCTGCCAGGGCCAGGAGTAGCCACTGCACTCCAGTCTGGGCGACAGAGTGAGACTCCAACTCAAAAAAATAATAATAAAATTTCTGCAGGCTAAATAAAATATGTGGTTTTGCCTTGAAAGTTAAAAGGAGCTTTTATAACAAATGTGTAAGTCACAATATGCCAATAGATTATTAAAATGTCACTTACACAAAAGTGAGCTTGCAAAATTAGGAAGGAACCTTGGAAGACAAAGAGGGAGTCTGAGAGATATAACTTTGAATTGGGTCATGAATGAACGTCAGCAGCAAGTTACACAACAGGGTAACATTACGTGCAAGTCCATTTAAAAAGTGTATGTCAAATCACAAGACATAAAATAAAAGATGATTCTGATACATTTCCACCATTAAAGGAAATGGGTATTATGCAAACAAAAAAAATTAGGGGATCACATTTCTGAGATTGTCTAAAGATATCTACTGGATGAAAACTAAGTTAAAACTTGAAATATTATTCCACTGGAATTTGACCCACTAACAATTCAGGAATGCAAAAAATTTATTTAATATTTATTCCTAACTACAGAAAGATATGACGAGTAGTCATCATTTCATCTTATCAGACAAGCACCAGATTTTATTCCTATTGTTTGCTTGATTATCTATGAGCCCTCTGGACATAACTGATAAACTCCATGAGCACAAGGACCTTGACTCTTTTGTTTATCAGTGCCCATTACAAAGTTCTAGTATTTAGTTAGGAGGAAATAAATATTTGTTAAGCAAATAAATAAATAAATATGCAATTATTTAATTCTAAAATACAGGATAAATTTAGCAGTTTAGATAAATTAAACTTGCCACTTTGCTTGACTAAGAATCTAATTATATTTCAACATGAATTAAGCATTTCAACATAAATCAATACAAAAGTTATATAATACTATTAAGCATTAAAGATTTCACATACAATTAAAATAATTTAATGTAGTACAAGTATACCTTGCAATTACTTAAAGTCTTTATTAAAATGCAAATAATGCAGAGA
>NW_007215449.1:0-717 GCF_000164805.1 Carlito syrichta
CACTCCATCACCCAGGATGAAGGGAGGGGGCTCACTCCCAGCCACTGGTGCTTCGGCAGGTTGGGCTTCAATGAGCCTTTCCCCAGCCTTCCAAGGAGCTGGAATGACAGGCACACGCCACCACGCTGGCTTATTTGCAATGGAGGGTAGAGCCAAGTTCTCCCCAGGTTGCTTGGGGGGGAATTGTCCGATGGGCTCATGTGAGCAGTTGGCCTCACCCTCCCAAAGCACTGGGATGACGAGGTTGAGCCACCAAGGCCAGCCTCCATCCTTCATCAAAAATGAACCAGAAGACCTGGTGTGGCAGATGATGACTGGAATCCCAGGGTTCTGGGAGACAGTAGCAGAAGGATGGCTGGAACCCAGAAGCCCAAGGCCAGTCTGGGACATACAGGGAGACCCTGTCTCTGCACCCATCCAAACAGGTGGTATGGGGATGGACAGTAGCAGAAGGATGGCTGGAACCCAGAAGCCCAAGGCCAGTCTGGGACATACAGGGAGACCCTGTCTCTGCACCCATCCAAACAGGTGGTATGGGGATGGGGTGCCCGTCGTCCTAGCCACTTCGGAGGCTGATGTGGGAGTCTGTGATGGCCGTGTCCCTGGGTCCCAGCCTGTGCCACAGAGTGAGACCCTGTTTCCAAAAACATCAGAATCGTACACAGATTCTCAATATTGCGTGGTGTGTTCACAGGGCTATTGGTTTTAGAGCCAGGA
>NW_007215450.1:0-2079 GCF_000164805.1 Carlito syrichta
AGTCTGGGACATACAGGGAGACCCTGTCTCTGCACCCATCCAAACAGGTGGTATGGGGATGGGGTGCCCGTCGTCCTAGCCACTTCGGAGGCTGATGTGGGAGTCTGTGATGGCCGTGTCCCTGGGTCCCAGCCTGGGCCACAGAGTGAGACCCTGTTTCCAAAAACATCAGAATCGTACACAGATTCTCAATATTGCGTGGTGTGTTCACAGGGCTATTGGTTTTAGAGCCAGGAAATATGCAACTGAGGTGAAGAAATGTCCCAGGGTGAAGGATGTGTCCCTGTCCTTTCTTGGTAGAAGGTCCTCATTGCCGAGTCAGAGGATGGGCCTACCTGCAGCACATTTCTCACCTCAGAGGAGTGCTGGCAGGAACCCGGTCAAGGAGCCTCAGGAACACCCACACCATAGCAATGCAGCCATTGTGGAGATTTATGGCTGGAAGGCACTGAGGCTGGGACACCCTCACCTGTTGGAGAGGCAGGGGGGAAAGACTTATGCCAGAAGGATTGCAGGAGAATGAATTTCATTCATTCATTCATTCATTCTTTCTTTCTTTCTTTGTATCTTTCTTTCTATCTTCCTTTTCCTCACTAGGTTGACAAGACTGCTCTCAAACAGCCAAACTCAGGCCATTCTCTCGGCCTGGGCGTCTTAAACTGCTGCTATCACAGGCTTTCCATTTGACCGATATCCTAGGCTTCCTGCCTGGTCTTGAACGATGAAACGGAGGCAATCCTCCCTCCAAGGCCTGCCCTCACCCAAGGTTTTCTAGTATATGTTTGGTGTCGAGGTGGGTCATTGCTATGGTGTCCAGCCTGGACTCGAGCTCCCAGGTTCCCAACATCTTCCCATCTTGGCCTTTCTGAGTGCCAAGGAGGCAGGCGTGGTTCACCCAGCTGTCCCCTACCCCCTGAAGGTTTGAGATTCATGCCCTCCCTTTCCCTGAGGCAGCCGCTGAAAAGAGCATTGTTACCACCCTGGGGAATGAGGCAGGCGGCAGAGTGAGGAACCTGGCACAGACATTCCCCTACACCAGGGGCTCTACAAAAGCCAAAAAAAGAGATGAACATAGTGGCACACGCCTGGCAATCCATCCAGTCATGATGCCATGGCAAGAGCATTGCCAGAGCCCAGCCAGTGGAGACCTTGGTGGCCGAGAGCGGGCCCCTGCACCGTGGCCTGTGTGAAAGAGTGGAACTCCAACTCAGAATAATAATAAAAACAACCACCTCCACCACAACAACAGGATGGACTCAGGGGCTCAGCCTGGCATCACGGATCTTCAGAAGCCCAACAGAGTGGACAGTCTGAGCCTGCAGGTTCGACACCAGCCTGGGACATGGGATGAGACCTCATCTTCGCCCTCAAAAATAAATCCAAAGATGAGTCGGGTGTGGCGGCACAGGCCTGTGGTTCCAACCACTCGGGAGGCTGATGTGGGAGGATCACCTGATCACAGCAGGTGGAGTCTGTGGTGTCCATGAGCATGCTTCTGTGCTCTGCCCTGGGTGACAGAGTGGGATTCTGATTCTAAATAATAATAATAATCACCACCACCACTAACCATGCCACCCATGCGAGGATTCACCCCCAAGGATGGGCCAGTAAAAGGCACTTTCTGACCTGTCATTCACGGGAGGTTACAAAGGTGACGACCGGCCATATCCATCCTGCAACTTCACCCACGCAACCCAGAAGGCCTGCCTCCACCCTACACACTCGTGTCCCACAGCAAAGACATGTGTGAGCCCACAAAACAGACGGCCCCAAGCTAAGGCGACACTTGGGCACAGAGTGATCAGCCAGGACTCTGGATTCCACCATGACGGACCTGATTTTGGGGACCTCTCACCAAGATGAGGTCTGACCACGTCGCCCAGGCTGGTCTCCGACCCCTGGGCTCAGGCAGCCACCAGCCTTGTCCTTCCCAGACATGGGGCTGATGGCTGTGAGCCACTGTGCCTGGCCTGGACTCGCACGTTTTGTCGGCAGGGTGATGCCAAGGAATGCCCCAGAACAGAGGTCACTGCATCACTTGTAACCTGTACCGTGGACGCCACCATGTGTGACTCCAGT
>NW_007215451.1:0-971 GCF_000164805.1 Carlito syrichta
AACATAGCTATTATCAAAAAACAAAAGATGCTACTGGCCAGGATGTGGAGGAAAGGGAATCCTTGCACATTGTTGGTGAGAATGTAAATTAGCAGAGCCATTAGGGAAAACAGTATGGCACCTCCTCAAAACCAAAACTAGAGCTACCTTATGATCCAGTAATAATGCTTCAGGGTATTTTCCCAAAAGGAATGAAATCAATATGCCAAAGATATATCTTGTTCTCCCATGTTCAAGATAGTCATGACATGGAATTAACCTAAGTATTCATCAATGAATGAATAAATGAAGAAAATGGGGTACTCTGTACATATACACAGTGGAATACTATCATGCCTTTAAAAAAGAAGAAAATCCTGTCATTTGTGATAACATGGATGAACCTGGAGGACATTATGTTAAGTGAAATCAGCCAAGTGCAGAAAGATGGATACTGCATGTTCTCACTTACATGTGGAATCCATAAAGATGGAATTCACAGAAGCAGAGTAAAATGGTGGTTACAGGAAGTTGGTGGTGGGTGGATTGGGAAAATGTCGATCTAAAAACACAAAATTTCAGTTACAGAGAATATGTTCAAGAGATCTAATGTACACCATGATGACCATAATCAGTAATAATATATCGTATACTTGAAAATTGCTGAGAGTAGATTTTAAGTGTTCTCATCACAAAAAATAAGTATGTGAGGCAATGCATATGTTAATTACCATCATTTAGCCAGTCCACAATGTATACATATATTAAAATATAATGTTAAACACCAAAAACATATATTATTTTGACTTAATTTTAAAATAAATTTGGCCGTGCTCGGTGGCTCAGCCTGTAATCACAGCACTTAGGGAGACCGAAGTGAGTGGATCACCTGAGCCCGGAGGTTCGAGATCCACCCGGGCAAACTTGGCAAGACCCAGCAGGTCGAGGTTGCGGTGGCCGGGAGCGGCCACTGCACTCCAGTCTGGGTGACA
>NW_007215452.1:0-697 GCF_000164805.1 Carlito syrichta
GAGGACATTATGTTAAGTGAAATCAGGCCAAGTGCAGAAAGATGGATACTGCATGTTCTCACTTACATGTGGAATCCATAAAGATGGAATTCACAGAAGCAGAGTAAAATGGTGGTTACAGGAAGTTGGTGGTGGGTGGATTGGGAAAATGTCGATCTAAAAACACAAAATTTCAGTTACAGAGAATATGTTCAAGAGATCTAATGTACACCATGATGACCATAGTCAGTAATAATATATCGTATACTTGAAAATTGCTGAGAGTAGATTTTAAGTGTTCTCATCACAAAAAATAAGTATGTGAGGCAATGCATATGTTAATTACCATCATTTAGCCAGTCCACAATGTATACATATATTAAAATATAATGTTAAACACCAAAAACATATATTATTTTGACTTAATTTTAAAATAAATTTGGCCGTGCTCGGTGGCTCAGCCTGTAATCACAGCACTTAGGGAGACCGAAGTGAGTGGATCACCTGAGCCCGGAGGTTCGAGATCCACCCGGGCAAACTTGGCAAGACCCAGCAGGTCGAGGTTGCGGTGGCCGGGAGCGGCCACTGCACTCCAGTCTGGGTGACACAGTGAGACTCCAACTCAATAAATAAATAAATTTAAGAAATAATTGCGGCCGGGTGCCGTGGTTCAAGTCTGTAATCCCAGCACTTGGGGAGGCAGAGGCGAGAGGATTGG
>NW_007215453.1:0-798 GCF_000164805.1 Carlito syrichta
GAGTTAGTCCCTGTGAGGAGAGAAAAGGCTATGGAGTGGTCAAGGTGCAGAGTACCAGTCAGTTCAAGGACAGGAGAGACAGATGAAGAAGAGCAAAGGCAAAGAGATGGGAGCAGCCACTTAGGGGGCACCTCTTACCAGCCAGGTGTTGTGCCTTGACCCCCAACACTATGCTCCTGTAACACCCTATGCACATTCCTGTCACCAACCTTATCACTTTCTACATTCTTGGCCCCTAGAAACCACTTTAAAAATTGGCTAAATAACTAAATGATATTTTAATTTTCCATTTGTGTCTGTGTCCTCTACTAAACTATAGGTGCCTTGAGGTGCCTTGAATTGTTTATACTTTCATACATTATTCCACACATATGTGGCCAATCAATAAATCCTAACAAAAAGTATTTCTAGGACTATTATTAACAATAACTACCACCGACACCACAAAAACTCTTACTACTTCTCCCACCACTTTTTTTGGCAAGTTTTTAATTAAGATAAAATTTGCATAACTTATTAAGTAAAAGAAGGCACTCTGAAAAGGTTACATACTACATGATTCTGACTATATGATATTCTAGACGATGCAAAGCTATGGAGACAATAAAAGGATTGGTGGTTGCCAGGTAGTAGGGTTAAGGAGTACTAAGCAAAGAAAAAAGAAATTTTAAAGGCAGTGAAACTATTCTTTATGACACTACAGATGGGCACATGTCATTACATATTCGTCCAAATCCACAGAATGTACAACACCAAGAGTGAACCCTAATGGAAACTATGTACCTCGGGTGATTATGA
>NW_007215454.1:0-684 GCF_000164805.1 Carlito syrichta
AAGGCAAAGAGATGGGAGCAGCCACTAGGGGGCACTCTTACCAGCCAGGTGTGTGCCTTGACCCCCAACACTATGCTCCTGTAACACCCTATGCACATTCCTGTCACCAACCTTATCACTTTCTACATTCTTGGCCCCTAGAAACCACTTTAAAAATTGGCTAAATAACTAAATGATATTTTAATTTTTCCATTTGTGTCTGTGTCCTCTACTAAACTATAGGTGCCTTGAGGTGCCTTGAATTGTTTATACTTTCATACATTATTCCACACATATGTGGCCAATCAATAAATCCTAACAAAAAGTATTTCTAGGACTATTATTAACAATAACTACCACCGACACCACAAAAACTCTTACTACTTCTCCCACCACTTTTTTTGGCAAGTTTTTAATTAAGATAAAATTTGCATAACTTATTAAGTAAAAGAAGGCACTCTGAAAAGGTTACATACTACATGATTCTGACTATATGATATTCTAGACGATGCAAAGCTATGGAGACAATAAAAGGATTGGTGGTTGCCAGGTAGTAGGGTTAAGGAGTACTAAGCAAAGAAAAAAGAAATTTTAAGGCAGTGAAACTATTCTTTATGACACTACAAGGATGGGCACATGTCATTACATATTCGTCCAAATCCACAGAATGTACAACACCAAGAGTGAACCCTAATGGAAACTATG
>NW_007215455.1:0-670 GCF_000164805.1 Carlito syrichta
CAATCAATAAATCCTAACAAAAAGTATTTCTAGGACTATTATTAACAATAACTACCACCGACACCACAAAAACTCTTACTACTTCTCCCACCACTTTTTTTGGCAAGTTTTTAATTAAGATAAAATTTGCATAACTTATTAAGTAAAAGAAGGCACTCTGAAAAGGTTACATACTACATGATTCTGACTATATGATATTCTAGACGATGCAAAGCTATGGAGACAATAAAAGGATTGGTGGTTGCCAGGTAGTAGGGTTAAGGAGTACTAAGCAAAGAAAAAAGAAATTTTAAGGCAGTGAAACTATTCTTTATGACACTACAAGGATGGGCACATGTCATTACATATTCGTCCAAATCCACAGAATGTACAACACCAAGAGTGAACCCTAATGGAAACTATGTACCTCGGGTGATTATGATATATCAGTGTAAGTTTATCAATTGTAACAAATGTATCATTACTGGTGCAGGATGTCACTAGTGAAAAAGGCTGTGTGATAGGGACATCAGACATTAGAAATCTTTATACTTTATGCTCAATTTTGTTGTGAACCCAAGACTTCTCAAGAAATAAAACCTGTTAAAAATCACAGTAATGGCCAGATGCGGTAGCTCATGTCTATAATCCCAGCACTTTGGGAGGCCAAGGTGAGAGAATTGCCTGAGCC
>NW_007215456.1:0-855 GCF_000164805.1 Carlito syrichta
ACTATTATTAACAATAACTACCACCGACACCACAAAAACTCTTACTACTTCTCCCACCACTTTTTTTGGCAAGTTTTTAATTAAGATAAAATTTGCATAACTTATTAAGTAAAAGAAGGCACTCTGAAAAGGTTACATACTACATGATTCTGACTATATGATATTCTAGACGATGCAAAGCTATGGAGACAATAAAAGGATTGGTGGTTGCCAGGTAGTAGGGTTAAGGAGTACTAAGCAAAGAAAAAAGAAATTTTAAGGCAGTGAAACTATTCTTTATGACACTACAAGGATGGGCACATGTCATTACATATTCGTCCAAATCCACAGAATGTACAACACCAAGAGTGAACCCTAATGGAAACTATGTACCTCGGGTGATTATGATATATCAGTGTAAGTTTATCAATTGTAACAAATGTATCATTACTGGTGCAGGATGTCACTAGTGAAAAAGGCTGTGTGATAGGGACATCAGACATTAGAAATCTTTATACTTTATGCTCAATTTTGTTGTGAACCCAAGACTTCTCAAGAAATAAAACCTGTTAAAAATCACAGTAATGGCCAGATGCGGTAGCTCATGTCTATAATCCCAGCACTTTGGGAGGCCAAGGTGAGAGAATTGCCTGAGCCTGCTGGTTTGAGACCAGCCTGGGCAACTTGGCGAGACCTCATCTCCACAATAAGTCAAAAAATTAGCCAGGTGTTGTGGCACGTACCTGTAGTTCAAGCTACTTGGAAGGCTGAGGCAGAAGTATCGCCTGAGTCCAGTAGGTCGAGGCTGCGGTGGCCGTGAGCATGTCACTGCACTCTAGCCTGAGTTACAGAGTGAGACTCTGACTCAAAAAAAAA
>NW_007215457.1:0-790 GCF_000164805.1 Carlito syrichta
CAAAGTAGAGAATTGACTGCCCCCCAAAAGTTTATTCTTCCACAACCCTCTTTACCTGAAGCAAACTCAAAAGCTTGACAATTTAAATTTCCTTTTCCTCTTGACTACTGATTTTCTATGCAACATAAAAGTGAGTCATTTAACCAGGTAAAAATCTGATACTTTTCACTTGTTCAAGATGGACTGATTATCTGTTTATCAGAATATACCAAAATATAGCTTATTTTAAGTTCTACCAAAAAAGGACGTTATCAAATACACACTGACCTGGTGTTTTCTACCTATCTACCTATCTATACTCCATAAACACACACACACACACACACACACACACACACACACACACATACTATTTTAGTTGTAATTTTTTATTTTTAATCTAAGAAAATTTATCTGATGACTAGATTGAAAATGAAAAACTACTGATATTAAAACTAGCGTATAGAATAGACCAGATTAAGAATTTAAGTTTTCTTTACATCATTCATCATCTTTATCACTTCTCTTCTTTATTTTGGCACGTGGAAATATTTTATGGTCTAGGAGATACAGTACAATAAGACAAATACTTTCGTATTAGGAAGGCTAGTAATCCATTTGCTCTTTTCTTTCTTGTGACCAGATGAAAATAACCAAACCAGTTGCATGATGAAATTATTACATGATCAGAGTTAATTAATAATTACTTAGAAAATTACCTCATCTAAAAGTAAAATTGAATGTCTGAAATTACAAATATGGAAATTCAGAATACCTCATATTTGAGTTCACATAGACTCTGGGGTGAAAA
>NW_007215458.1:0-619 GCF_000164805.1 Carlito syrichta
GTAAAAACATATTTCCACTTCTACACATTATTAGGATTGGGTTAGAATACAGAAGAGCACTGCTTGCTCAATTTCCCACTTAAAAAAAGAAGCTGAAAAGAAAGTCTTCTGTTCAGTAGGGTAAAGAATGAAACGTATGAATTAGGATATAAACAAACATTAATTATATAAATAAAAGACAGACGCATACCACGGGGTGCCAAAATAACATGTAAATACCTTTGAAGAGATATTATCTAGGTTTTACTTTTTCAAAGTTGAACTGAATTACAGTAGTGATGTGTAACATGACTTTCACTCAAATGATGGTGTTAACCAAATGAATGCTAGCATCATCATGTGACAGGCAGGACAGTAAAAAACACTTGGTGAAGTACTGTTGCTGTTTAGGAGTGCAAGGCCATTTTGAAGTGGTATTTAAAATCTGAGCCGGGCTCAGTGGCTCAGCCTGTAATCCTGCGCCTTGGGAGGCTGAGGTGAGTGGATTGCCTGACCACGACGCGGGTTCGAGACCCGCCTGGGCAACTTGGTGGGATCTCATCTCTACAATAAATCAAAAAATTAGCCGGGTGTGGTACTGCGTGCCTGTAGTTCCAGTTACTTGGAAGGCTGAGGCGGA
>NW_007215459.1:0-2047 GCF_000164805.1 Carlito syrichta
TAATATAAACTTACCACTCTTATAAATTCAAACAACTCAATAACAGCTGAATTCAACAGATTGTACCGAGTTCCATTATCCAGAAGTGCATTTATAACTGGCTCAAAAAGATTTCCCTTGGTGATGTAACGATTATAAAATTCATCTTTAAGGCCAATTATCCGCCTCATAAAGCGAAGAGCGCCTAATTAAAGATAATACAGGGAATAAGTTGATGATCTCACTAATATTAATTATTATACAGGTATTTTTTCCATAAAGCAATGTATATACTCTTCTAAAATGAAAAGTAAAACTGTGCACTCAAAATAATTGGGCTTTGAGGAAAACAGATTTAGGGAAAGACTACACAACAGATTTAGGGAAAGACAGCGCAAAACCTGTGTAACTTTGTAGCCAAAGCTAACAAAAAAATTAGTAAGTGGTATCTGGGTGATAAATTACCCAGGCGGGCAGCTCTAGGCAGAGACTCACCACTGTACAATATGTCCATATAACAAACAAGCATGTGGGGAAAAAAAAATATACAAGACCCATATAATGCAAGCGCTAGCAGTACTTAGAACAGTGCTATTGGACACACACAACGCAGTGAAGGCAGCTCAGAATTGGGGAGTAGGGGGCTGTCATAGCCTCTCTGGGGAAGGGAGCTTTTAAATTTTCTGAAAATACAACCAATGGGGCTCCTGATGCCAATAATAGATCAAATGGTTTCTTACTTTTCTGATGAAGGATATAGTTCTACTATTCTACCTCCCTTGCTTTGTCTTGGAAAATCATTTGGAGGGTATCTACCTTAGAATGACATAATTCTCTCGTAATTCTCTTGTTAATTCAATTGCTTATAAGCTATTTTACCTAGGTAAACATGCATTGTGACAGATCAGAATGTATTCATTAAAAAAGAGCAATGAATAAGCAGTATAATTTAATTTTCACATTTTAGAATTCTGAATGGAAATCTCTCTTTTAACCAACTAGTTTATTCCCTAGCTAAATAAAGCTTAATAAATTTAGCAATATTGTTGTAAAAATCTTATGGAATACAACAGACTATCATTTCAGTTCCTTATTTTTATGTTTATTGATCCTTTAACTTGTATCCTTTCCTCTAAGTAATTTAATTTATTCTATAGATACTACTAGCCAAATCTTTAAAACACATGGTTTCTGATTTTATGAGTCAGTCTCTCATTTCAACCCTCTGTTTGTGGATGGATGTCATTAAAAGAAGCTGTGCCTGTCACCAGAGGTTCTAAATAAGTTTGAGAATAAAATAAAAATAGGCCACATAAGGTACAAATATATGTTAACTGTAACACCAAACAAGTGTGGGGAGAAGTGTTAGACTTACAGCATCACCTTTTTGTGGCAGAATAAGAAAGCTGCAGTTACCACAATACTGTCTATATTAATGGGAATCCTGGAAGAGTATAAACATTTAAATACTGGAAATTCATTCAATTATGACATATCCATATAAGGGGATACTCTGTAGTCATCAAGACCTATTTACAGAGCTCAAAAACCTGTCATAAGAACATCAATTCTTCCAATATTAACATAAAAATATAATGTAATTACAATCAAGATGAACTGAATAAAACTGTCAAGTTACTGTGGAAGAATAAATGTCCAAGAGCCACCAAGAAAATTATGAAAAAGAAAAATGAGGAGGGACCCAATAGGTATTAAAACTTACAACAGAGATACTATAATGACACAAGAATAAACGCTGCCATTATTTCATCTGGTGATATTAAAGAATGCACACTCCAGGAATAAGATAAGTATTTACAACGGGGACCCCAAAAAACCCCAGAATTTATTTACAAAAAACTGTGTATTTATTTTCATGTTTAAATTTTAGTTACCCTTAAAGTATTCTGTTTGATGAATACACCTACTGAGACATTTTCCACTGCTCAAAACAGTTTGTGAACTTAGCAACTCTGATGCCTTCTAATGCTTCTGCTGTTTTGTGTTTCACCTCTTCCACATGGGCAAGTCCCTTTGAAGACTTTTTCATCCAGGAAATAAAAAAAGT
>NW_007215460.1:0-702 GCF_000164805.1 Carlito syrichta
TACCCAGGCGGGCAGCTCTAGGCAGAGACTCACCACTGTACAATATGTCCATATAACAAACAAGCATGTGGGGAAAAAAAAATATACAAGACCCATATAATGCAAGCGCTAGCAGTACTTAGAACAGTGCTATTGGACACACACAACGCAGTGAAGGCAGCTCAGAATTGGGGAGTAGGGGGCTGTCATAGCCTCTCTGGGGAAGGGAGCTTTTAAATTTTCTGAAAATACAACCAATGGGGCTCCTGATGCCAATAATAGATCAAATGGTTTCTTACTTTTCTGATGAAGGATATAGTTCTACTATTCTACCTCCCTTGCTTTGTCTTGGAAAATCATTTGGAGGGTATCTACCTTAGAATGACATAATTCTCTCGTAATTCTCTTGTTAATTCAATTGCTTATAAGCTATTTTACCTAGGTAAACATGCATTGTGACAGATCAGAATGTATTCATTAAAAAAGAGCAATGAATAAGCAGTATAATTTAATTTTCACATTTTAGAATTCTGAATGGAAATCTCTCTTTTAACCAACTAGTTTATTCCCTAGCTAAATAAAGCTTAATAAATTTAGCAATATTGTTGTAAAAATCTTATGGAATACAACAGACTATCATTTCAGTTCCTTATTTTTATGTTTATTGATCCTTTAACTTGTATCCTTTCCTCTAAGTAATTTAATTTATTCTATAGATACTAC
>NW_007215461.1:0-685 GCF_000164805.1 Carlito syrichta
CCATGTTGTATACATCGGGAACTTCAGTTTCAAACTGAAATTTTCCACCCAGGTAATAAACCCTCATTGGGGGTTATAGTTAGCTGAAAGCAATGAAGCTTGTTTGGATCAGGAAAATGCACTTTGCTATGTACAAGGTAAATTAGCTTCAAGTTCTGCAACCTCCCGTTTAGCAGTGATTTGTGTCTGAGAAGGCCAAACACAGTGCATTTATACGCAGCAGCTCCCCGGCTGTTAGATTCCTTCAGGACATACAAATGTAGTATGTTGTGTACGTTTAACAATCAGCTTGTCTTTCACAGAAACCCTCCGAGTGGAGTCAGACGCTGTGACTGACGTCCGTGACCCTTTGAGATCGTCATCACACTTCAGTTTGCTTGCTAGCGTTAGCATCAGTGCTGGCTTTACCCTGGCCACCGGGAGACAGGCGGGGCGGGCCTGGCGCCCAATACCATGCTCGGCCTGGGCGGCGACTGCGAGAAGCGGTCCCTGAGGACCGCACCAGATCCTGGCGGCGGGCTGGTTGAGGTTTCTATTTGCATTTCCTTAATGAGTAAGGATGTTGAGTATCTTTTCCTGTACTTATTGGCCATTTGCTTGTCGTCTTGGAAAAATGTCTATTTATAAAATCTTTTGCCCATTTTTAAATTGGGTTGTTTGTTATTCGTTGTTGAGATTTAGGAGT
>NW_007215462.1:0-1263 GCF_000164805.1 Carlito syrichta
AGACAGGCGGGGCGGGCCTGGCGCCCAATACCATGCTCGGCCTGGGCGGCGACTGCGAGAAGCGGTCCCTGAGGACCGCACCAGATCCTGGCGGCGGGCTGGTTGAGGTTTCTATTTGCATTTCCTTAATGACTAAGGATGTTGAGTATCTTTTCCTGTACTTATTGGCCATTTGCTTGTCGTCTTGGAAAAATGTCTATTTATAAAATCTTTTGCCCATTTTTAAATTGGGTTGTTTGTTATTCGTTGTTGAGATTTAGGAGTTCTTTATATTCTGGATATTAATCGTTAATCAGAGATGTGATTTGCCAATAAGTTATGCCATTCTGTAGGTTGTCTTTTTGCTTTCTTGATAGTGTTCTCTGATGCACAAAAGTTCTCAATGTTGAAGTCCAATTTATTTTTTTTCTTTTGTTGCATGTGCTTTTGGTGTCTGTGCATGAGATTACTGACAAATTCAACGTCATGAAGATTTTCTTCAATGTTTCTTCTAAGAGTTGTATAATTTTAGTACTTACATTTAGTTGTTTGATCTATTTCGAGATACTTTTTGAAGTTGATATAAGGTAAGGGTCCAACTTTATTCTTTGGTATGTGAATATCCAGTTTTCTCTGCACCATTTGTTGAAAAGACTGTCCTTTCCCCAATGAATGTCAAAAGTCAATAAAGGACTTATTTCTGGTATCTCTATTCTATTCCATTGGTCTATCCATATATCCGTTTTTATGTCAGTATCATACTGTTTTGATTACTGTAACTTTGTAGTAAGTTTCAAAGTCAAGAAGTATGAGTCTTTTTTCACTTTTCCCCCCCAAGATTGCTTTATTTGAGATCTCTTGCAATTCCATGTAAATTTGAGAATTGACTCTTCCATTTTCATGAAAAAGGTTGTTGAAATTTTGATAGAGATTGTGCTGAATCTGTAGATTACTTTGGGTAGTATTGACATATTAGCAACGTTAAGTCTCTTTCTACCCATGAACATGGGCTGTCTTTCTATTTTTTTCGGTATTTAATTTCTTTCAGCAAAATTTGTAGTTTACAATATATAATTCTTTCATCTTCTTAGATTTATTCCTAAGTATATTCTTCTAGACACTACTGTAAATGGAATTGCTTTCTTAATTTCCCTTTTGGATTGTTCATAGCTGGTGTATAGAAACACAGCTGATTTTTGTGTGTTGATCTTGTACCTTGCAGTTTTGCTGAATTTGTATATTAACTCTAGTAGCTTTCTTGTGGATTCTTTGGGATTTTTTGTA
>NW_007215463.1:0-724 GCF_000164805.1 Carlito syrichta
CATCTGCCACTGAGGCCCTAACTGATCTTGTAAGTTTCATGACCTGTGTCTGAAGTCATGGAGGCTGGTTCTCTTTTGTTAACTCCTATGACTTTTTGCATCAAAGTCTGGGGCATAGGAAAGACATACTGAAACCCTTACTTCTTTCTCTTTTACAAATTATATGCATCCTACTGACCACAATTCTGTAGGCATCATATTGGCCTTTTCCGTTTATCACTAGTGATCCTCTGAGCAAAAGCATATCATGGTCCTGATGTCCCATGCGGGAGATTAACTACTTGCCACAAAGAGACACTGCCCGTTGTGTTTTTCTTTAGATACATACCTCCCTCACTTGACAGTAGTTCTCTGATTTTCTCTTGTGATAATTATCTCAAGGTGACTGACTTTGGGGACTTATTCCTGGCATTTCTTCCCCATCCTGTTCTTCCCAAGGGGGCTCAGCATAGCATCTTATCTCTGGTCTAACGGAATCAAAATAACTGCCTTGAACTTGAGGGCAACATTATTCATTTCCAGGACTTCATCTCCTCAGTGCAGAGCTTAAACTCAGGGGTACAAGTCACCATAGACTAAATCCAGCCCGTGCTTGGGAGTAGCCAGTGACATCATCCTTTCTGAGCTAGGTGTTGAGCACCGTGTGCAGCTTCATGGGGGAATCAAAGATGTGTGAACATCGGTGAAGGAGGAGTGACCTGGGAGTTCCGAAGGCAAAAGAAAA
>NW_007215464.1:0-717 GCF_000164805.1 Carlito syrichta
CATTTCTTCCCCATCCTGTTCTTCCCAAGGGGGCTCAGCATAGCATCTTATCTCTGGTCTAACGGAATCAAAATAACTGCCTTGAACTTGAGGGCAACATTATTCATTTCCAGGACTTCATCTCCTCAGTGCAGAGCTTAAACTCAGGGGTACAAGTCACCATAGACTAAATCCAGCCCGTGCTTGGGAGTAGCCAGTGACATCATCCTTTCTGAGCTAGGTGTTGAGCACCGTGTGCAGCTTCATGGGGGAATCAAAGATGTGTGAACATCGGTGAAGGAGGAGTGACCTGGGAGTTCCGAAGGCAAAAGAAAACAGTCAAGCAGGTTTGAAGGAAAAAAGTTGCTCCCAGAAATACTCAACGTTACGGGATCGTAGAAGGCAAATGTGGATCCCTCTTTTATTAGATTTTGAGGTGCCCTAGATCTTCAAGTTAGGTGGCCATGCAGACATGACAGTGGCAGGCAACTCTTTTCAGTGACGCCACCTCAGTTTGGGAAGTAATGTCCCATCCCAGACCATTTATATGATGTTGTTTCACATTGATGCCCATTCCATCCCCTTACTTTCACCAGGAGCTGATCTTAAAGATTTTACAAGAAAAATACCCAATGAAGGTTATTGACAGTAAGTTTGAGTTCAGAGATAAGAGCCCTTAAAGGGAATGTCTATATTATCACAGTGCAATACCTTTATATGTGGCAAATGTTCAAAAAA
>NW_007215465.1:0-706 GCF_000164805.1 Carlito syrichta
GGGAGTAGCCAGTGACATCATCCTTTCTGAGCTAGGTGTTGAGCACCGTGTGCAGCTTCATGGGGGAATCAAAGATGTGTGAACATCGGTGAAAGGAGGAGTGACCTGGGAGTTCCGAAGGCAAAAGAAAACAGTCAAGCAGGTTTGAAGGAAAAAAGTTGCTCCCAGAAATACTCAACGTTACGGGATCGTAGAAGGCAAATGTGGATCCCTCTTTTATTAGATTTTGAGGTGCCCTAGATCTTCAAGTTAGGTGGCCATGCAGACATGACAGTGGCAGGCAACTCTTTTCAGTGACGCCACCTCAGTTTGGGAAGTAATGTCCCATCCCAGACCATTTATATGATGTTGTTTCACATTGATGCCCATTCCATCCCCTTACTTTCACCAGGAGCTGATCTTAAAGATTTTACAAGAAAAATACCCAATGAAGGTTATTGACAGTAAGTTTGAGTTCAGAGATAAGAGCCCTTAAAGGGAATGTCTATATTATCACAGTGCAATACCTTATATGTGGCAAATGTTCAAAAAAATGTTGTTCCTTTCTGCTCTTTGATGTAACTAGCTTTCTCAAAATTACACTGCAGGATGAGAAAATCCATATATATTGGTTTATCTTAATATTTGGAATGTCTAGAAAGCCCTGAGGACAGCTCATGCCAATCTACTTAGTACAGTTATTTTGGAAATGTGTATTGTATGGGTC
>NW_007215466.1:0-792 GCF_000164805.1 Carlito syrichta
ATCTACTTAGTACAGTTATTTTGGAAATGTGTATTGTATGGGTCTTCAAATTTTGATTTCAGTGTTATAATTTCTATACCTTTAGAGAGAAAAGAATAGAAAATAACAGAAGAAGCAGTAGCTCTCTCTGCAATGAGATCTTTAATCCTATTAATAAATAATGCTTAGACCTAAAAGAATACTTTTTTTGTTTTTACCAGTTGTTGGACATTTGTATTACTTGATATTGAGCAAAGTATTTTTTAGGATCATTGCTTCCAAGATTATATTTCAAACTAGGACTTTTTTTGTTTCCAAAAAAAAAAAAAAAAAAGAAAAGAGGCAAAAAGGCATGAGATTTTTTTGTTAGCAAAAAATTAATGAAGGGGTTCCTATTTAATGAATAAATTAAACTTCAGACTTTCCACCATAGCATTTATCCTAGTCTAATAGACGAAGTCCACTAAAATTTGAGCTTCTCCAACCAAGGGCCCTGTCTATTTGGGTTGCTGTTATGTACCTTGACCTCAGTATAGGCCCTGACTAATACTAAGTGGATTAATAGATAGTTGTTGAACTAAAAATTAAATAAATTATTTTTAATAGCCATCACACATGCGGATATTACATTTGTTATTCTAATTCATACCTTAGACAATTTGTATGCTGTTTATCTTAAAATTCACTGCCAATGTCAAGAATTGTCTTTGAGTTTGTGTTCTGGAAGTTTTACGACCTTTCCAGGTAAAGGATATTTGTACAGGGCTGTGCTCAGCATGTAGCCCCGGGGAAACCTAAGCCTCCGATGTTTTA
>NW_007215467.1:0-1483 GCF_000164805.1 Carlito syrichta
TTTCCAAAAAAAAAAAAAAAAAAAGAAAAGAGGCAAAAAGGCATGAGATTTTTTTGTTAGCAAAAAATTAATGAAGGGGTTCCTATTTAATGAATAAATTAAACTTCAGACTTTCCACCATAGCATTTATCCTAGTCTAATAGACGAAGTCCACTAAAATTTGAGCTTCTCCAACCAAGGGCCCTGTCTATTTGGGTTGCTGTTATGTACCTTGACCTCAGTATAGGCCCTGACTAATACTAAGTGGATTAATAGATAGTTGTTGAACTAAAAATTAAATAAATTATTTTTAATAGCCATCACACATGCGGATATTACATTTGTTATTCTAATTCATACCTTAGACAATTTGTATGCTGTTTATCTTAAAATTCACTGCCAATGTCAAGAATTGTCTTTGAGTTTGTGTTCTGGAAGTTTTACGACCTTTCCAGGTAAAGGATATTTGGAACAGGGCTGTGCTCAGCATGTAGCCCCGGGGAAAACCTAAGCCTCCGATGTTTTAACTTGCGTGTGAGATTTATTTTATTTTATAAATCGGATACCTCTCTATGTAAGATTGCTTTAACCAAGAAGGACTCTGGCCCTGAAGAATTTAGCCGCCAACGGTTCAGGTGAAGTAACATGTGGTGTGCTGTGCCCCTGCTGTGAGGGTGAGGAAGCTGCCATGAGAGGGCTAAGGAGCCCGTGGCATCAATGTACCCGCTGGCTACTGAGCCTGCCACGAGCAGGACTGCCACGAGCAGGACTGTTGGGAAACGTCCCCAGTGATCTAGCACGCTCTGCCATGAATATGCAGCACCACACTGTGAATATCCATAACATCCTTTCTAAATGTCAGAGTAGGACAGAACCAACTTCTGCTTAGCAGAAAATATAAACATCATGAAAATTCCTTATGCCTCGTGATGCAGAACGTGTCCAGAGCTGCAGTTGCTTCTCGCACTAACATCCGACGTTAGCTTTCATTGTTGAACCTTCTGTGGCTCTTTCGGTTAGCACACTGCCGGTCCGTGACGCCGAGTTTAAACCCTGAAGTCTTTCCTTGCTCTCACTTCGTGTTGGTCTCAGAGCTAGACGCTGGGAGCCTGAGGGTGGCATCATCAGGTTTGCTCCGTGCATGTTTCAGAAATACCTGACGTTGTCTAGAACTGACCTTCCCTGTACTCATTTGCAAGCATGGCTTTTGGCAGACTGTTTCTGAAATACAGAGCGAACAACAAGCGCTTCCTGAGGTGAGTAGTCCACAGGGAACTGCCTGTTGACAAACCATCTCACATTCTCTTCCACCTCTATCCAAGCCCAGGTGCCAACACCAGGATACAGCACATAAGTTGGTGACACATCCCCGAAGATATGAGGTCCATAAATCAATGAAGAGTTTATGTCCTGTTTGACCGTGGGTCTGAATTATTTTGTTGACAGAGTGAACTTAGTGTATTGTTTCATAGGTTTATCCAGTAGCAGTCAATATTCTCTACTT
>NW_007215468.1:0-940 GCF_000164805.1 Carlito syrichta
CTGCCACGAGCAGGACTGTTGGGAAACGTCCCCAGTGATCTAGCACGCTCTGCCATGAATATGCAGCACCACACTGTGAATATCCATAACATCCTTTCTAAATGTCAGAGTAGGACAGAACCAACTTCTGCTTAGCAGAAAATATAAACATCATGAAAATTCCTTATGCCTCGTGATGCAGAACGTGTCCAGAGCTGCAGTTGCTTCTCGCACTAACATCCGACGTTAGCTTTCATTGTTGAACCTTCTGTGGCTCTTTCGGTTAGCACACTGCCGGTCCGTGACGCCGAGTTTAAACCCTGAAGTCTTTCCTTGCTCTCACTTCGTGTTGGTCTCAGAGCTAGACGCTGGGAGCCTGAGGGTGGCATCATCAGGTTTGCTCCGTGCATGTTTCAGAAATACCTGACGTTGTCTAGAACTGACCTTCCCTGTACTCATTTGCAAGCATGGCTTTTGGCAGACTGTTTCTGAAATACAGAGCGAACAACAAGCGCTTCCTGAGGTGAGTAGTCCACAGGGAACTGCCTGTTGACAAACCATCTCACATTCTCTTCCACCTCTATCCAAGCCCAGGTGCCAACACCAGGATACAGCACATAAGTTGGTGACACATCCCCGAAGATATGAGGTCCATAAATCAATGAAGAGTTTATGTCCTGTTTGACCGTGGGTCTGAATTATTTTGTTGACAGAGTGAACTTAGTGTATTGTTTCATAGGTTTATCCAGTAGCAGTCAATATTCTCTACTTATTGATGAACACTGCTTTCGTTTTCATATTTCCTTTATGGTCTTCATTTGAAAGAGGTTAGTTAATTTCCGTGGGCCGGAGAGAACTAGTTGTAAATCTTGCCTTTTATCTTATTAGATATATCTTGAAGTCAGAGTGTGTGGGCAGAGGATGCAGAAAAATGAGAACAGGGAGTGTGGGGAGAGAATGG
>NW_007215469.1:0-753 GCF_000164805.1 Carlito syrichta
TTCCTTGCTCTCACTTCGTGTTGGTCTCAGAGCTAGACGCTGGGAGCCTGAGGGTGGCATCATCAGGTTTGCTCCGTGCATGTTTCAGAAATACCTGACGTTGTCTAGAACTGACCTTCCCTGTACTCATTTGCAAGCATGGCTTTTGGCAGACTGTTTCTGAAATACAGAGCGAACAACAAGCGCTTCCTGAGGTGAGTAGTCCACAGGGAACTGCCTGTTGACAAACCATCTCACATTCTCTTCCACCTCTATCCAAGCCCAGGTGCCAACACCAGGATACAGCACATAAGTTGGTGACACATCCCCGAAGATATGAGGTCCATAAATCAATGAAGAGTTTATGTCCTGTTTGACCGTGGGTCTGAATTATTTTGTTGACAGAGTGAACTTAGTGTATTGTTTCATAGGTTTATCCAGTAGCAGTCAATATTCTCTACTTCTTGATGAACACTGCTTTCGTTTTCATATTTCCTTTATGGTCTTCATTTGAAAGAGGTTAGTTAATTTCCGTGGGCCGGAGAGAACTAGTTGTAA
Organism: Carlito syrichta; assembly: GCF_000164805.1. Lineage (NCBI taxonomy): Eukaryota > Metazoa > Chordata > Mammalia > Primates > Tarsiidae > Carlito > Carlito syrichta. The sequence goes on from NW_007215469.1 coordinate 538, forward strand.
ATCTTGCCTTTTATCTTATTAGATATATCTTGAAATCAGAGTGTGTGGGCAGAGGATGCAGAAAAATGAGAACAGGGAGTGTGGGAGAGAGATGGCGTGAGTGCCTTTTTTTCCTTCAGTGTCGAGTCTTTCCCACAGTCAGAGAGTGTTCTATGCTAAGAAGATAGTGAAGAACTTGGAAGCTGTAATCTTTATTGGTTATCTGTGTTTCTGCAG
>NW_007215470.1:0-524 GCF_000164805.1 Carlito syrichta
TTTGCAGTTTTGAGATTTAATTGAGGGAGAAACTGTGATTCAAAATCTATCTGCAGATCCAAGTATCCACCAACAAGTGTATGGATACCCTGGAACCCACTTCCCACTGCCTAGCAATCTGTCCATGCAGTGGGGGAATAGGTTTGCTTCCTGAAAGCAAAATGGGACAAGAAAAAGGAAAATAATGGAACAGCAGAGGGGGGAAGAGGAAGGTGGAGAGTGAGAAGAGTAAGAGGGAAAACAGACAAATGTACTGACTAACAAATGAAAAGAGACACAAAGATAGAAAAGAAAAACTAAAACTAAAACATACAGATAATCATACAGACACCCAAGTCAATCAACCTCCTTATTGATACTATTCCCTACACAAACATGAAGATGTTACCAATAATAGTAAGGAGAGAAATAAAAGAAAAAAAGAGATGAGTAAAACAAAGAGACAAAGAATAAAAATAAAAACAAGGGAAACAAACATGCTCTTAGATCATTCCTCTAAGTCCAATGTCCTTTCAGCTCTGATC
>NW_007215471.1:0-702 GCF_000164805.1 Carlito syrichta
CACCTGCTGGGCTCCGGCGATCCTTCCGCCTCAGCCTTCCAAGTAGCTGGAACTACAGGTGTGCTACCACACCTGGCTAATTTTTTAGATTTATTGTAGAGATGAGGTCTCACCAAGTTGCCCAGGCGGGTCTCGAACTCGCGGGCTCGGGCAATCCACTCACCTCGGCCTCCCAAAGCGCGGGATTACAGGCTGAGCCACTGAGTCCAGCTTGCTTTCCATTTTGGACAAAAGAATAAAGCCACAAAAAAGAGGGTCAAGCTGACTAGAAGGGGCATTTGGAGAGCAGTCTCTGACACTAAGTTTTACACTATACCCAAAAATATTTACAAAGATACAGAAAAGAGACAAAAATTCTTAATGAAGTTAAAAACTAACAATAACTTAGTACTACAATTTGGTAAAATTTGGCAAAATCAACTACAAAATCTATGCTGTCAACTTAGAATCGTAACTTACAGTCAACCGTACCACTTAGAACAAGTTAGTTGTTCTGCTAGTCACAAAGAAAGTTAGAATGATTCTTCATCTCTTCCTTCTACTTCCTGTTCCATGGTTTAAGAACCATCATTTTATCTACCCCAAAAGTTCACAGAAAAAATATTAAAATAGGAGTTATTGGGAACAGAAAACCAATCACTGAAAATTCTCACTTGTAACAGGGAGCTAACTAAAGGATCTACAAAGACATAGAGAATAGTG
>NW_007215472.1:0-532 GCF_000164805.1 Carlito syrichta
ATCAACTTCTCTAAAAAGAGGAGGACGGTGCTCTCCCAGCCTCTGTCTTACAAAAGCAAGTAAAGTGTTAGACATTGTGGGGAAATGTTAAGACAGTCTTGCCTCTGGCCCAGGACCGGATGAACTCCAGGCTCTTGCCTAGACATCACAATACATTCAAAGTGAAGATGCACCATAAGATTATCACTTTCAGGGATGTGGAAATGAGGCTTTGAAAAAGGCTTGGTTGGAATGAGCATTGTCTTCCCAACAGCCTGCAAAAGAAAGGGAACGTTCAGGAGAGAGACCACAGGTCTGGGATGACAAATCATGAGGCAGCACACAGCTGTCCTCCTCCCCCTACCCCAATAAAGACCCCCCATGGTGTGGAGTGTAGGAAGCTAGAGCGAGAGATTCAAGAAGGGAGTTGACATTGTGGTGCCCTGAATTCTGGGGACAACTTCATTCATCTTTCGCATCTCAACCTCCTTCTCACCTCCTCCAGGAAGCCTTTCTCTTCCCCGGAGTGGAGTTGGTTTCCCACCTCTAGGCA
>NW_007215473.1:0-762 GCF_000164805.1 Carlito syrichta
GTCTTCCCAACAGCCTGCAAAAGAAAGGGAACGTTCAGGAGAGAGACCACAGGTCTGGGATGACAAATCATGAGGCAGCACACAGCTGTCCTCCTCCCCCTACCCCAATAAAGACCCCCCATGGTGTGGAGTGTAGGAAGCTAGAGCGAGAGATTCAAGAAGGGAGTTGACATTGTGGTGCCCTGAATTCTGGGGACAACTTCATTCATCTTTCGCATCTCAACCTCCTTCGCACCTCCTCCAGGAAGCCTTTCTCTTCCCCGGAGTGGAGTTGGTTTCCCACCTCTAGGCACCCCGAACCACATCCTAGTGTAACCATTGTCTCTTAGAATTGCAATTGCAATTAAGAGGTGTCTCTTTCTGGGATTCTGTTTACTCATGTGAGTTCCCCTAAACCAAATGTTAGGTTAAAAATATATATCCCAGTCGGGCATGGTGGTTCAGCCTGTAATCTCAGCACTTTGGGAGGCCGAGGTGAGAGGATTGCCTGAGCTTGGGCGTTCTAGACCAGCCTGGGCAACTTGGTGAGACCTCATCTTTACAATAAGTCAAAAAATAAACCAGGCGTAGTAGCGCATGCCTGTGGTTCCAGCTACTTGGAAGGCTGAGGCAGAAGGATTGCCTAAGCCCAGCAGGTCAAGACTGCGTTGGTTGTGAGTGTGCCACTGCACTCCAGCCTGAGTGACAGAGTGAGATTTCAACTAAAAAAAAAAATAATAACAATATCTATCTATCTATCTATCTATCTATCTATCTATATAT
>NW_007215474.1:0-736 GCF_000164805.1 Carlito syrichta
AATGTGGTCTTTACCTTTTTGTCATTGGTTTATTTTCATTAGCAAAATGTCATCACAGTTTATCCATATTGAAACAATGACAGGATTTCTTTCTTTTTAAAGGCTAAATGATATTCTGTTGTATGTATATACCATAATTTATCTATCTATTCATCTCTTGAACATTTAGGTTGTTTCTACCTCTTGACTCTTGTGACTAATGCACTAATGAACATGTTGCCAACTCAGTCAGCTCTACCCCCCCGAAATAAGATTCTTTTCTGTTTCATGTAACCAAAAATGAGTGTGAAGCGGTACAGGTTTTTATGCAATGGCCAAAAAATGTAGACATTGGAACATGGTTCACAAGTCAACTTCTCATTGTATGGGAGGTGAGAGGGTTAAATCACAGGGTTTCTTTAATGAAGGAATTAAACATTAGAAGCAAGATGAGAAATAGGATTTTTCTGGGAGTTAGTGGTGAACTTCTCAAAACTGGAATGTTACCTTTCTTTGGTCCTTTTATGGTTTCTTCTGGTCCTCATCATGATGATTGTCAGCTGTAATGGCACTGATGGGAGCGTCATTTAGCATGAAAATTAGATTCTAATGAGGTTACAGGGTCTTCAGGGGTTGTGAGCTGCCATCTTGGATTCCACCAGTTTAAGCTGGTGTAATCAAGAGAGGAATTTCTGACTGCAGACCTTTCTGTTTCTTAAAGATGATCAAGGTTAGATAGGAATAGAAATTCATCTAT
>NW_007215475.1:0-698 GCF_000164805.1 Carlito syrichta
CAAAACGAGTTGCCAGGCAAATGGATCACAAAGGAAGGCAGGAGTTGCAATCTTATTATCACACAAAACAACCTTTAAGTTAGCAAAAATTTAAAAAGACGCAAAAGGACACTACATAATGATAAAAAGTTCAATCCATCAACAAGAAATATCCATCTTAAATATATACGCACCCAACACAAGAGCACCAGCATTTATAAAGCAACTACTAAGTAAACTAAAAATGATATTGACTCTAACACTATTAAAGCAGGGGACTTGAATACCCACTGAAAGCCCTAGATAGATCATCAAGGCAAAAAATCAACAAGGAGATCCAGAACCTAAACTTGACATTCGACCAAATGGACGTAGTAGATGCCTACAGATTATTCCACCCAACAACCACAGAATACACCTTCTACTCATCACCACATAGAAGGTACTCCAAGACTGATCACATCCTTGGCCATAAATCAAGCATAAACAAATTCCATAAGGTTGAAATCTTGCCATGCACAATCGCAGACCACAGTGGAATAAAAATAAATATCAACACCAACAACATTTCCCCAAAAGATCACAAAGACATGGACACTAAACAGCATGTTGCAGAACAACTACTGAGTCAACACTGAAACCATGGCAGAAATTAAAAAATTCCTGGAAAAAAAATGAAAATGAAGAAACTTCTTAACAAAACCACTGGGATGCCATGA
>NW_007215476.1:0-320 GCF_000164805.1 Carlito syrichta
AAAGCACAATCCCATTCACAATAGCCACACAAAAAAATGAAATACCTCAGCATCTTCCTAACGAGAGAAGTGAAAGACCTTTACAATGAGAAATACAAAGCACTGCTCAAAGAAATCCAAGAAAACACAAACAAATAGAAAAATATTCCATGCGCATGGATAGGAAGAATCAACATTGTTAAAATGTCCATCCTACCAAAATGTCCATCCATCTACAGATTCAACACAATACCCATTAAGTTACCAACATCATTCTTCTCAGACCTGGTAAATCACAAACAGAAATTCAAATGGAAACATAATGACTACAAATAGCCAAA
>NW_007215477.1:0-756 GCF_000164805.1 Carlito syrichta
TAACGAGAGAAGTGAAAGACCTTTACATGAGAAATACAAAGCACTGCTCAAAGAAATCCAAGAAAACACAAACAAATAGAAAAATATTCCATGCGCATGGATAGGAAGAATCAACATTGTTAAAATGTCCATCCTACCAAAATGTCCATCCATCTACAGATTCAACACAATACCCATTAAGTTACCAACATCATTCTTCTCAGACCTGGAAATCACAAAACAGAAATTCAAATGGAAACATAAATGACTACAAATAGCCAAAACAATCCTTAGCAAAAGAAACAAAGCAGGAGGTATCATACTTCCTTTTTTTTTTTTTTTTTTTGAGTTGGAGTCTCACTCTATCACCCAGACTGGAGTGCAGTGGCCGCTCCCGGCCACCGCAGCCTCAACCTGCTGGGCTCTGGCAATACTGCCACCTCAGCCTTCCAAGTAGCCAGAATTACAGGCATGCGCTACCACGCCTGGCTGATTTTTTGATTTATTGTAGAGGTCTCGCCAAGTTGCCCAGGCGGGTCTCGAACCCGGGGGCTCAGGCAATCCACTCACCTCAGCCTCCCAAAGGCACGGGATTACAGGCTGAGCCACCGAGCCCGGGTAGCACACTTCCAGACTTCAAACTGTAATATAAGGTTACAATAATCAAAACAGCCTGGTATTGGTACAAGAACAGGCATACAGACCAACGGAACAGGATAGAGATTCCAGAAGCAAAGCCTCAATTTCTCAACCCAACTCATCTTTGACAAAGCCTCC
>NW_007215478.1:0-1841 GCF_000164805.1 Carlito syrichta
GTCTAAGCATAGGGGCTATGTAAATTAGCTGCATGCATCATCTCATTTAATTTTCACATGCTTATAAGGTTAGTACTAATATTCTTTTGATTACAAGGGTGAGTAGATTGAGGTTTCATCTGGTTAAGTATCTTATTCAGTATTGCACAGCGAGGAGAGGACACTGGACCTGATTAAATCCAAAGCCTGTGTTGTTACCAACTGCACAGCAGAAATTCTAGTGGTCTTTATTGCAGAACTGTAATTCCTAGAAGTTTTTTTTCCTAAAAAAATCATTCAATAAAAGGAAAAGTCCTAATTAGTAAAGAACTTCCTTGATTTTTTTGAAATAGTCTGTGTATTAAAAGGTTAGGAAATAGTTTTTAAAAATAAGATTTAATGAAATACTATATAGAATCAAATGAAAAATAATTAGATATTGGCATGTAATTACATTATTTTTGTGAACATTTGATAAGTGCACATAGGCAAAAACTGGAAAGATAAATGAGAAAATTAAATTTTTTCTATTATCAAGTTCTAGATGGATTTTATGTCCTTTCTTTGCCCTTCTTTCCATAAACATTTTTGTTTCCTTACTACCTTCAAATATGAGGTAGAGGAATAACAGAGTCTTTCTCCTGAGTTGTGATAGACTAGTAAGAGAAAAATATGATGAACAATTGCACAGTGCTGTGGACAAGTATATGAAGGACACATGGAAGCACCCTGAGATCATGGAGCAAGCAACAAGTGCCTGAGTGTGTCCAAGGAGCAGGTGTCCTGGAGTCTTCTTGGGGGAGGTGACAGTTGGTTTTCGAGCTGCAGTCTAACGAAACTTGGTCGAAAACCAAGTTCATCAGATGAATAGGAATAGAGGCAAGAGCAGAGGAGACTATTTCTGACATAAAGAGGGATGGAGGGATGGGAGAGTGTGATCTGTTCATGAAGGAATTAGTACATAACTACTATGGATATATTCAATTGTGTCAACTAATATTATTTAGAAATACAAGGGAAGTGGAACTCAAGTGTGTGACATTATTAGGTTGTCTAATTTCATAATCTTGACAACATTGAAAAAAATCTGATGCAGTTGATAGCTGAATGTGTTGTGGACATTTCCAAAAATCTAATGTTTTAAACAATTTATAACATTTATTTTTCATCTGAATAAATTCTCAATTACGCATTATTGGGTTGATGCATAAGATCATAGCATTTTTCATTTGGCAAATGTACACTAGGCAAATGTTACACTATGGTTGACTGGTCACAGTTTATCACATTTGCCATTTCTTGGGTTGACTGACATGGATCATCGTGGATTAAAACGTTTAAATGGTCTTAATAAAATCCCAATGGTCTTTATGAATGCGGAAAATCACTCGGGTCAAAGTAGCCCTCTTTGAAATGACGAAGCCATTTTCTTGTCATGCTTTCCCTATGGTTTCTCCCTGTACACGGCACAAGTGTTTTGAGCCTTCTCTGCTGTATTTCCTCATCTGTTAAACTCAAACAGAAGAATATGCTTTTTCCACTTAACACTCCATATTCTTCAGCTCACAAATAGCACTAACTTTCTTCAAATCTTCAAAATTCAAAACATACTCACAAGTATAACATTGTCACTCCAAATGACAAATGATAAATGATAAACAAACTCCCAACACCACAATGTTGCCATATTGAAAATAAATGTCCTGAACGTATGCCTCAACCTAATACTTTAGTTCGGAGTAAAAGCTCTCTATTCATTCGTCCACCTATCTTATTCATTTACCTAACCTCAATCTATCAATCTATCATTTTATTCTAGAAATACTCTCTCTTTCTCCCTTTCTCGTCTAATTTCATATCTA
>NW_007215479.1:0-704 GCF_000164805.1 Carlito syrichta
TCTGAAAACCTTAAACTATATATCAAAAATTTTTATTAACTCTAGCACCTTGTTACATGAAGGAATTGAAGAGATGAGAAAAGTAGAAACGTAGCTGATAAAAGGTTCATGTTAATTAGAAGGAAATTAGCAGTGGAACTAATTCTAGAATTCCTATTCATATGTAGCATGCCTCTGATGCACATAAATTCTAAAGACTAAGTCTCTTCCCAATAAATAGTAGAGTGTAAGAATCATGAAAGCAAGAACCTCACAGTCTTATTTAAGATGGTATCCCTGAAGTAGATCCAGAAGGCCAGGGTAGAAGGATTGCTTGAGCCTAGGAGTTCAAGAACAGCCTGGACAACATAAAAAGAGTATGCCTCTAAACAGACAGACAATAAAAAGTGATACCCTTGATGTTGAGACATGCCTGGTCAGAGTAGTGCTTAATAAATATGAATTGAATTGACCATTTTTGAAATTCTACATGAATGATTTTCATTTTATTTAGTATCATGTACATCATCAATCCATTCAGTATTTGGTTTGCATTATAAATAGCATAACCAATTTACTTAGAAATTGTGTGAAATATGAAAATGGCCAGGAACAAGTTAGCACAAGGAGTTGCAGAGACTTCGTCATTCTTCCTTCTCCCAGCCCATTGTTTGCAGGAGCAATATGGGGCAATAACCACGATTTCTTCGCAGTCTCCCCTATTA